>NC_058132.1:670679054-670797885 GCF_016433145.1 Gracilinanus agilis | reverse complement strand
TCTCTCTCTCTCTCTCTCTCTCTCTCTCTCTCTCTCTCTCTCTCTCTCTCTCTCTCTCTCATTTAAGTCCTTATCTTTTACCTTAGTATCACTTCTAAGACAGAAGAATGACAAGGACTAGGTAAATAGGATTCAGTGACCTACCCAGGGTCACACAGTTAGGAAGTATCTGAGGTCAGATTTGAATCCAGCACCTTCCACCTCAATCCATTGTGCCATCTAGCTGCCCCTCTGCACATCATTTTCACAAATCTCAAAGATTCGAAGCATAGAAGCTACTGGGTTACCTTTGGATATATACCTTCATAAATGTTGGTATTGGTTTATAAACAACTAAGTCACCTTTTCCAGGAACTATTATACACATACATGTATATATATATATCAACCCATCAACAAGCATTTATTAAGACCCTCCAACATACCAAGCACGGTGCCAATTATGTACGTATCATGTGATTTGCAGTATGCTAAGCATACAGAGACGTAAACAGCTCCTATCCTTGAGTATCTAACTGGGAAAACAGCCTGTGCCCATGAAGATAGACACAAAATAGATCCAAAGGAAATGCAAGGTAATTTATTATTACCAGAATCTCAAAACTGGGCCAAAATAAAATCATCTTGAGTGGAAATGCGAAAGTCATGATTGGTTGATTTTTCAGGAATAATAAGTATTATTATTTTTTAATGGTCTCACTGCTCAATTAGTTGAGGAGCATTCATTTTAGTTGGATGCTAATCTATGCTTCAGAAAACTAATTTCTGTGTATTTTATAATACTGAGTTTTCACAAAATGATCCAGGGGCATTATTAAATCTATGGTGAATTAGATTTTCTTTGGAATATAACGCCAGCTTCTTCCACTGGCCTCATTCTAGAGTCTTATTGGTAAAAGAATCAGAATGGTAACAGAATTGAGGAATTGGAGTTTAACTATCAGGTAGTTTAATCCCTACTTGATACAGATGTGGAAACTTAGGTTCAGAGAGATAAAGTATCTTAGTTAAGGTCTTGAGATTCCTATAAAAATAATATGACGTACACATTCTGTGTGTGTACGTATGTATTTATTTTAGTTATCTAAGAACGTAAAGGAAAGCCATGCCATCTGTTTTTAAAAAATTGGTATAATACTTCACAAATAGATATTTAAAACAGCACCTATTTAGGTGGCATGCTCATGTGTTAAGTTACATATGAGGTTTATGAAGTTACGCTGAATTGATTCTAGAAAAGAATAAATCAAGAAAACTTTCCAATTAAACGATATCAAACTGCACCGATTGGGTTATCCAAGACCTTTTCATCGCCATCTTCCTCTGGGTCAGTAATAAAATCCCAAATACTTTTCCTATTAAATGGCACTTCCATTTCTCTTTCAAATACTCTTTCCTCTGTCCTACGCCTGAGGCGATCAAGCAATAAAGCCTACAAAAGCTCATTATCTGGAGAAAATTTAAGTGCCAAAGAATTAGACATCTTAGAATGAGTCTCTAATGCCATGATGGTAATCCCTCATCTTATCTGTTTTTCCTAGAAAAAATTGTTATTATAACTGGTCTGAAAATGTTGCTAAGAATGAACTGGGTACACAAACTTTTGGCTAAATAGTTCAACTGATGTCATTGAAAGGTGAATTCTGTTTAGGGATTCAGGAGGAGGGAAAAGAGAGAACTTGGTATCAGAATCTGAGAACTTCCCAAGCAAACTAAAAGAATTTCTATGGTGATTTTCAGTATTTTACCAAAGATGATTTCTTATTAGGCCTAAAGCCAGATTATTAGGTACAGTGTTGTTCAGTCATTTCAGTCATATCCAACTCTTTGTGACCCCTTTTGGAGGGAATTTCTTGACAAAATCACTAGAGCGGTTTTCCATTTCCTTCTCCAACTCATAACAAATGAGGAAACCGAAGCAGAAAGAGTTAAGTGACTTGCCCAGGGGTCACACAGCTAGTCTGAGACCAAATTTGAATTCAGGTCTTCCTGACTCCAAGTCCAGCATTCTATCCACTGTCCCATGTACAGTGAAGGAAAGCTTAAATTATAAGGACACTACCAATATGGTGTCATGGAAGGAACACAGGACCAAGAGCCATTGGATCTAAGTCCAAATCCCAACTGTGTAACCTTTATGACTTTGGGTGAGCAAACTCACTTCTCCGGATCATGATTTTCTCAAGTGTAAAATGATGGGTTTGGATGAGCTGATGACCATGGCCCTTTTTCGCTCCTGATCTGTTCCTATGAACAGCAATCCCCAACTACAATTTTAAAAGAATTAAAAATCTTAAGAAAAAGCAGTGTGCTAAATTGATAGATACTTACTGAGTGAGTAAAAAGAATATTTTTAAACAATAGAGATCTTTCTCTTTTTAAATTCTACTAGTTTTTGAATTTTCAACTTTGAGGAACACCAAACCTTGGAAAAGATTTAAATAATTAATTGTCTTGGCAATTAATGTTATTCCAGTTGACTCATATGGTTATTAGCATTGTAGGTAAAAAATCTTTAAAACCATATTCTCTCTTTGTTCTAACAAAAAATATCATCCACGTACATAGTCTATAATTTAGCACAGGATTAGCATGCTTGTCAAAGAGCAAAAACAATAAATTTCAATCTCGTTTTATGATATAGTGGGGCTCGGAAGATTTTCTCCCATTATACTTCTCTTGTACATTCTATTTGCTTGCATACATTTTTTTCTGATAGACTTAAAGATTCTTCTGTTTCTTCTCCTTTGGAGAAAAGCAAATAAGTGGAAGTTATCAAGAGGGCAGAATAGTGGGTGAGGACTTGTAGAGAGTGACATTAGACTTCTGGGTAAAAAGACTTTCCCTAATAATGAGAGCTATCCCAAGGTGGAATGGAAATTTCCCAGGAGACAAATAAGCTCCCTCCCATTGGAGATCACCAAGCCAATATCAGATGACCATTTCTAGGATAAGTTGGAGAAGGGATCCTTGTTCAGCCATGGCTTTGGCCAGTAGATTTCTGAGGCTCCTTCTTTTGAGTTTCTGTTTTTAAAAAACATCTCCCCAATTCTCAGTGGGAGTATTTTTTCTTTGGCCCATGACGAATGGAGCCAGAAATCGATTTGCATAAATGACTTTCTACATTGCTATAGATTCTCCCTGAAATAGAAATCCTTACATTTAAATACAACTGAAGACTTTAAAGAACTGTTTTGATGATGCCCCTTTATCTAGGACAGGTCCCCCGGGCTTTCCTTTTAGAATCTACTCTTTGTGCAGTATCTCAATTTAAGTGTGTCTCCAGAGCAAATTGAAGGATCCATAAAGCTTTCTGTTATCACTTATGTGAAATTAGAAAGAGATGACCATTCCACTTAAAGGCACGGTTGCATCATTTATAAACTTGGCCATCCTAAGATTCCCAACCAACTAATACTACCAAAGTGATTTATTTTCTCAGCCTTAAGAAATGTAGCAACGCTCAACATATTAATGTTTCGACCAATCCTTTTTTTTAAAGTAAGATTCTATATCCAGTGCTAATGGATGGCATTGCCAAATAGCATCATCCCCTCTAATGCCAAAGGGATGGATTTTAAGACGTTCTCAGAAGGACTTCATTACTGTAATCCTGCACGTGATTAGATCAGCCAATTGGACATGTATGGATTGCAATGAAGAGAGAATATGGCCCTGGGGAATTGTAAAACTGAGAATTTTTCAATGAGTTTCTTTCTCCCTAATCCCTGATCTCTGACCGAATGCAATGGTGCCTACATCGGTCACTAATATAGGGAGGAATGGTAAGACTGACAATCACATGCTTCTTCCGTCATCTGCATGCCTTGTGCCATAGGCAGTCAACCCCATGCAAGTCAGAATGATCATGCTTTTGCTGATTTGCTTCCTTTCTCTGCATTGCTATAAGAGCATGTCGGATAATAGATACTTTTTTTTTTTTCGACCTCTACACACTGCCTGCAATGCCCCTCCTATTGAAGCGCTACACTTTCACAGCAGGCTACATGGTTTCATCAGAGTCATAGTAAACTGAAAAATGTTCCATCTTCTGAAAAACTTGCGTTTACCCTCACGTAGGTATTGTCCGCCAGGCTATTCTAGATGGCTTCATTGAAAAAAGGAGTCTTTGTTCCATTTCTCTGAAGGCATGTTCTGCTTTGCCTCCTGATGAAATCAAAGCAGTATCTATAAATTTGAAGGGCTCAGGTTGGGTGTGGGCCAAGTAACTTCATGGTCTGTCCTGGCTCTTCCACTCTATTTTGGTCATCATCATGGATGGAACATTGAGTGTGGTTCTATCTTGTTTCCACCATGGCATTCACATTTGGGAAAAAGCTGTCCCTAAGAGAGGCTCTGAGTGATAGCCCTAAAGGGTTGGGGAGGGAAGTGTCTCTTATCCCATGGTATATTCCAGTTTACTCTGATGGTAACGAAACTTCATTTTTTTTCCCAAATAAAAGAATCATGTATATTTGATGCCCATCTAGAAAATGGATATTTAGCGGTCATAATTGAGCTCTTGATTTGGGGTAGATCTAAAATTTGTTTCATCTCTCCCTCTTTCGTTTTCACACTCTACAAACATGGTTTCCTATTTGTTCTAGCCCAGTCACTATGTTTGTTAACAATACTCCAGACCTCTTTCCTTGTTGCTCATGCTATAACATTGGCTTTCAGTGAAACACAAACAGAAAAAGCCACTTCCTGGGCCCCAACATATTTCACATGAAGGTCAACCTCTCTCTTTGTAGGACCTGACCGCACTAGCCAAAGAATTAAGGGAACTCCGAATTGAAGAAACCAACCGGCCCCTGAAGAAGGTGACTGATTATTCTTCTTCCAGTGAGGAGTCAGAAAGCAGCGAAGAGGAGGAAGAAGATGGAGAGAGCGAGACACATGATGGGACAGTGCCTGTCAGTGACATCCCCAGGCTCATGTAAGATGCCCTTTAATTTGTTTCATTTTATTGTGCTTTTGAGTCAAGAAAATATTTTGTCTTTGAAGTGAATTTAAAAAAAGAAAAAACAAGGAATTGGATGCCGATTGCCTACAATTGCTTTTTCTGGGAAATTTATACTTTTTACAAACTTGTCATTCCTTTAGATATTTGTCTGTCTGTCAGTAGGCAGCAGCTCTAAGATCCCACATCATTTATCCAGGTGGCTGTATGAAACTAGCCGTTGGACTGCCGAGCCCTCATGACATCTAATACAGACATGCCAGAGAAAAGGGGGAGGGACTCAAATATTGTCAAGGAGAAAGTTGTTCCTCTCTTGTTATCATAATGATGATGATGATGACTCTGATGGTATTTAACATTTCTATAACTCTTACTATATGTCAGACATTGTTCTAAGTGCCTTACAATTATCATCTCATTTGATCCTCACAACAACCCCAGGATGTAGGTGTTGTTAGAGTTGAGAAAACTGAGACAGAGACTAAGCAATTTGACTAAACATTCAAAACTGGATTTGAACTCAGGGCTTCTTGACTCCAGACCCAGTGCTCTGTCCATTGTACTACCTGTCTGCCCCAACATAAAGTCATTAGCATCTAGACCTTCAATGCAATGTCTTTAAGACCTCAGCCTAACATATGAGTGTTGGGCTAAACATTTGGGTGGCACTGTAGTGTAATAGAAAGAGCACTGGCTCTGGAGTCAGTGACCCTGGGTTCAGATCCTGCCTCTAAGGCTTATGATATATTGACCTCGGGCAAGTTGCTTTAACCCCCTTGGCTTTTTTCTAATCTGGAGGTTTTAATTGACCTCAACCTCAGAATAAGTCAAGAATATACTATGGCCTCCACAAACCCCAGTGAGATCTTGGGATACTTTAGGAGAGGGAGGTGGTCATTGAAACTCACTTCCACATTGTTCAGACCACATTTAAGAGATCTGTGGTTGGTTCTGAGGTTCATGTTTCAGGAAGGACATTAATAAGTCAAAAGGCAACCTGAATGGTGAAAAGCCATTTGTGGATCAGAGCTGTGTTCCTGTAGAAGAGAGGCTCCCCCATGAAAGAGGCAATTGACTTGCTCAGCCCTAAGGGGAAGAAGTAGGAATAATGGGTAGAAATTATGGATGTAAACTTGGGCTGGATGTAAGGAAATGTTCTTCTGAAAGCAATCCAGAAGTGGGATAGGCTACCCCACCCCACTAGCAGGAGACCCTTCCCCTCCTTTCTCCTCCTCCTCCTCCATTTTCAAGAAGAGTATGAATGACTCTACACCAGCTAAATTATGGAAATGACCTTGGTTCCCTTCTGAACTTTACTAGATGGACTCTCTGACCCTTTTCCAACCATAATACAACTTGCAAAAGCCATGCGGGTACCACGTCTAGATAATTAACTGATTTCTTACTAAATGAACTAGAAATCTGTATCTTTTATATTCCTAGTCTAGTAGAGACAACAAAAATTTTGACACATCTAAGCGAGGATTGTTTTTTGGGTTTTTGTTTTTGTTTTGGAAAAGACTGGAAGACTGGGGAAGAAAAGATTTTTGGAAATTTGTTGGCTTGATCCTACACTTTGGTAACAAGTTTTCTTTTTCTTGCCTTCTCAATAGGAGGTATTGGGATGTGGGAGGGAGAGAATAGAGATCTGAAAATAAACCAAAAATTGGAATTAAAAATAGTTTTGGCATACCTTTTTTAGTGTAGTAACTAAAAATCAGCAGAGCCCACCTAAAGAATTGCATAAGATGGCTGGTCTTGATATGACACAAAAAGTATAATCCCAATGCAAGTTGGAACAATTCCATGATTGAGATAATGCTCCTCATCAAAGTTTAGAGTATGTCAATTTGTCAAGACATCAGAGTAAGTAATTCTAGTTAACTAAAGAAGGAGGAGGAGGAGAAAGAGAGGAAAAAAGAGGCGGAGAAGGAAAAGAAGACCACACTTTATGTCAAGCTCAGTATGGACTTGAGTGGATGACAAAGGCTTCATGGAACCATCTTTTGTGTGTCCCATCCAAGGACAAGGTATTGGTCATGATCAAGATCAGAGCTAATAGGCATTCCAGGACAAAGAGAGTCAATCACCTCAATGGCAGCCCCTTAGTAATGGATCTACATCATCAAAATCCAGGTGGAACTTTAATATTTGAGAGGATATAACACTGCTCATGCAGTTGAAGTTGTCTGCCTGGGGCTGTCCCTGAACTGGATAGATATAGCCAAAGCTGTAGTAAACAGGTTACCTCTCTTCTCTCTCTCTCTATCTCTCTCTCTTTCTCTCTCTCTCTCTCTCTCTCTCTCTCTCTCTCTCTCTCTCTCTCTCTCCCCCTCTCTGTCTCTCTCTCTGTCTTCTCTCTCTCTCCCTTCCTCTCTCTTTCTCTCTCTCTCTCTCTCTCTCTCCCCCTCTCTGTCTCTCTCTCTCTCTCCATATTCATTGTGAGTACCATGAGCCAAGGCCAAAAAATGAACATTTTTTGAGTTCCTAAAATATGAGGGGCCTCCCAGTGGCCCATCCATCTGTGCCTGCAATTGTACCACTTAATAAAGAGGAAAGCACTGGGACTCAGTGGATAGAGCTGACCTTGGAGGCAGAAAAGGCTTGATTCTCTGAAATCTTCTGGGGTGTTATGCTTTTGGATATCTTCTGGAGTGTGTCCATGAACAAATTGCCTAATCTCTCAATACTCACAGGCAATTCTTTCAAATAGGAAGTTGCAGACAAGTTGCTGCTATGCATCGAGGCCAAGCAAGGAGTTCCCTCATTTCTGATATATCATAAATCAAATGGAGGTAGGGTAGGGTAGGGAGAGAGAGACACTGACTATACATCTGACATTATGATCATCACTGCTCAGTAGGCAGGTCCTCAGATACTAATTGGAAAGGAGCAGCTCAAGTAATCAAATGAAAGATTGTAAGTAATCAGGCACATTTGTGAAATGATTGTTCAAATTCAGTTAATTTCCTCTGTCTAGACCAGTGATTCCCAAAGTGGGCGCTACCGCCCCCTGGTGGGTGGGTGCTGCAGCGATACAGGGATGTGGTGATGGCCACACTTCTTTTTTTTGTATTTTATTCTATTCTGAGTTCAATAAATAGTTTCATAAAAAGTTTGGGAACCACTGATCTACATTCTCTTTTCTTACTAGTAATAATGATGATGGAAACAACACTTAAATGTTTGCAAAACTCTTTACAAATATCATTTGAACCTCACAGCAACCCTGGGAGGTAGGTCCTATTATTATCCCCATTCTACACAGATAAGGAAACTGAGGCATACAGAGGTAAAGTGATTTGCCCAGGGTCATATAACTAGTAAGTACCTGAGATAAATTTGAACTCAGGTCTTCTGACTCCAAGTGCAGAGTTCTATTACTCTATTTACATGTCTCTTGTAGCAAGCTCTTTCTTATCTTGGTTTGATATCCCTGAAATGTTTCTTCTTTGTTTAAATGGGAGTCATAAAAAAGGCTTGTTCCCTGGGTTATTTTTAAATTTTTTCAAAATTTTTAGAATTTAATTTTTAATTTTTTTAATTTTTTTAAATTTTATAATTTTAATTTAAAAATTTTTGTTTTATTTTTTTAATTTTTGTTTTAATTTTTATAATTTGAAAACAAGTATTTCTATGACCTCTGATCCAAGAGTCTAGAAATGAAATCTGAGTGACACCAAATATACTTTTCATGTTTGTTAAATGGATACATGAACAAAAGCTATCTAGTGAGTAATCAAGACCTAGACTAGTCATGGCCTTGAGGAGGTCCAATGGAATAATATCTCCTAAACACTCATCTCATTTTGCTCTTATGGAAGAGAGACTCGTACTAATGTAGGATGGACCCAGGTCAAAACTGGGCAAGCCCAATCCTGACTATCTGTAGTCATCCAAGCCACTTCTTCTGCTTCTTTCTCAGTTTAATCCCATGTAAAACAAGTCCTTGAGTCATAAACATATGTGCAGTAGAAAGACTAATGGGCTGGAGAAACAATAGACTTACAGGTTGCATGAGCCATAGCAAGTACATTCCTTCATGTATATAACACTGTGTTTGGTTTAGACTATTCCTTCTGCCTTTAAATCTATAATCCTATGCCCTAGATTCAGATCCTGCCTGCCAGTTACTAGCTGGATGACTATATGATACTGTAGAAAGAGCACTGGATTTGAAGGCAGAGAATCTGGGTTCGAATTCTTGCCTTACTTGCTTATCTCTGTGACTCTGAGCAACTCCTTTACCTTCTGTGACCCTCCATTTTCTCAAGAATAAAAAGAGGAGTTTGGACCAGGTGGCCTCCAGTGTCTTCTTGCAGGTCTAAATTTATGGGCCAGTCCCAGTAAAATGAGGCTTGGACTACCTGAGCTTTCAAGTCCCTTCTTGAGGCTCCACCATTTTGCAATTCTAAGCCCAAAGAAGTCCTCAGCCTGCGTCCTTCTGCTCTTCAGGATATGCTATGGCCGATCGGTCATCGTTTTTGGAGGACCTCCTGTGTGAAGGGCACTGTGTTTTGTTCTTCTGTTCGCCCAAAGGAAACAGGTCCCATTTCTGCTCGGGTTTACAGGACGTCTAGCCCATTGGAATATTAGCTCCTCCAAGGCAGAGGCTGGTCTTTTACTCCTTTCTTTACATTCCTAGTCCTTAGCCCAGTGCCTGGAGCACAGTAAGCACAACTGGATAAATACTTGTTGACTATTGACTGACAGACTTCTTTCGAGAAGACCTTACGCTCTCTCTCTCCACACAGTATTATTATAAAGCTGGTGTTCCAATGATGTCTACAGTTGATGAAAATAAAGCCCTCCCTGGCATCCCATTTAACAGAAACCCCACTTAATTGGGTTTTCTGCCATCCTTTTTATCATAAAAGTCAAGATCGAAAATTGTTTTGGATAGGAAGGAAGTTATTGACTTCGTCTGTGGGTGGGAAGGAGATGTAATCATAAATATTGTTCCCTCCCCTCCGGCAGACCCACAGGAGCTCCAGCGAGTAATGAGCAGTACAATATGGCGATGGTGGGGACCCATGGCCTGGAGACCTCTCACGCAGACACATTTAGCAGCATTTCAAGAGAAGGAACCTTAATGATAAGAGAGGTGAGTTGGGACGAGAAATACGTTGGAAATGCATGTGGTTTTATCTCCAATTGGCCCAGACTGTGCATATTCTGGGTAAGCACAAAAGGGAGAGAGAAGAGCCCCCTCCTAAACGGATGAGTGATTTTCATTGTCCTCCTCCCTCTCTCCCATATCCCTCTTTGCCTTGACAGCATGATTTAATTACGGTACTCCCCATTCTTCGGCAGGCGATGTGCATATCTGAATGCCGAATTTGAGCCCAGGGAGAGAAAGCAAGCCTTCACAGCCATGCGACGTCTCCCTAAAAAGGGACAGCTGGGCCTTTCTTGACCTCATTCCATCTTTTTCAAAGTCTTTCTTATCTATTTACTGAAGACAGCCCCGTAGTTCGAAGGAAGGGTTATCCAGTTAGTTGAACAGGAAAATTGTCCTTTTTCAGTGGCTTTTGCTGAAAAGACCAACTACAGAGCGCTATTAAAGGTGTCTGATGGAATTGACCCGAGCGCACATGGGGGTTCGTTGGGGTTTTTTAAACTCCAGTCACATCGTTTCGTTTAACGGGCTACATATTTGCCCACATCTCCTGGGGGAAAAAAAGAAGCTGTAACCATTTTCCCTTGTGATCCGAACTGACCATTTCCTTAGGGAGGGAACAGACAAATGGGGCGTCACTGCTTGTCAGCCCCTCAAATCCATCCTACCAGGGGCCGGTCTAGCCCTCCTCATTCTCCACCACCAGGCATCCCGGGAAGAGTGCCGAACTTCAAGCAAAATTCTAAGTGCCGAGGATTAATGTTCATTTTTCCATTTTTTAATAGTTTAGAAAAAAGAATACTTGATCCGATTTGTCCAACTGCACTTTGCACTCACACCAGGCACCTAGCAGCAACTGGTCTGGGTCAGGCAATGAGGTGGACGCTGGAGATGGTGACAAAAATGAAGCAATGTCTGCCCTCGAGAAGCTAACATTCTGCTGAAGGGTTGGGATGGAGGCGGTGGGGAAATCATAGGAACACATAAATATTTATTGAATGGATTAAAGGAGAAATACAAGGTGATGAGAGGAGGAGGAGGGGAGAGGGCATCCGGAAGGGTCTCATGTAGAAAATCCAGACTCAGCAAACCCAAGATTCTAAGATGGAACTAAAGGAGAGGATGCATTGCAAGAGATGGGGGCCAACCAATGTTAAGGCACCAAAATGGTGGATGGAGAAAACCAAAGAATGTGTGAGGGGGAATAAAGTGCACAAAATGGGACCCAATCTGCTTTGGGCCCTTCCCCATCATGAGAACAAATTTGATTAAAGGGAAGAGGGAGATAGCTGGCTCAGTGTTTTTGGAGTCAGGCCCAAAGATAGAAGATTGCGGGTTCAAGTCTGTCCTCAGATACTTCTTAGCTGTGTGACCCTGGGCAAGTCACTTAACCCCCATTGCCTAGCCCTTACCACTCTTCTGCCTTAGAACCAATACCCAGTATTGATTCTAAGACAGAAGGTAATTAAAAAAAAAAAAAGGGAAGGGGGAAGGGGACAAAGCTACTATATGCCAAGAACTTTACAAATATCTCATTTGAAGAAAGACCTAAATGTCTCCCTCTTGCTCAACAATCTATATCATAGGGGGGTGTGGCATGCTATACTGGCCTTGGAGGAGGGAAATTTGAATTTAAGTTCACAGGAAATATATTTGCTTTTTGATCCTGGGTGTCTATTGATGAATAGGAGTGTCTTGGTTGACAGAAAGGAGAGCGAGAGCCAGATGGGATCTCTGGAGGGCAGATTTAGCCTTCTGGGGAGTCTGATTGCTGCGTGGCTTTCTCTAGAGGTCTGCATTGCCTGGTGATGTTTTCCTAGGGAGAAAGTTTCATATAATAGAATATACTTGAAGGGACCAGTGGTCTTACAGCATCATACCTAGAGCAATCAGGCACTATTTAATGAATTGAGTGGCATCAAACGTCAACACAAAGTAAAGGGTTGGGCATTGCTAAGTCTCAAAATCAATAACTGCTGCTACATTTAGGATAATATCTTTAAAGGGCTCCCCTAACATTTTGGCCATACCCATGCCTAGTGCCATAGACCACGGCAATGGGTATCTCTTAATTACCTGGAATCCAGAATCTTCCATATCCCCAAAGTTCACATCTTTGATAATAAATACTAAAGCAGGTGCCTGTTGAATGACCACCGATTCAGAGAATTAGACGGGTTAAATAATATCATCTTCAATTTTATCAACAAGCATCGATTCCGTGTTCCAGGCACTGTGCTAAGGACCAGGATACAAAGAAAAGGAAAAAAAAGTCTCTACCCTCAGGAGCTCATTCTGGTGAGGAAGACAACCTGCACACAACTACCATCAGCATAAAAGTTAATAGCATATAGGGTAACTGAGAGGAAATCTGAGTGAAGGGAATGGCACTGAGGGAAAAAGTCTCTTGCAGATTTGAGCTGAGTCTTGAAGGAAGCCAAGAGTTAGAGATGATGAGGGAGAGGATTCCAAGCATGGGGGAAATGCCCAAAATAAGAACGTGTGGCCACAGAAGGTGCTTGTTCCTTTTAGCCCTGAATAACAAAACAATGCAAGATGGCTTCCAGTCAGTCATCCCTTTGCTTTTTCTGTGTCACTCTTCATTAGTAATACACCTTAGTGTCCTCAGACCTCTGTCTTTAGGTCATCTGCAATTTAAATTCTTCCTACTGCAGTCTTCCACTCATCTAGGTGGCTTGGTAAAAAAAAGAGCATCGGATCTGCCATCAGAAGTTCAAATCGGACCTTGGACACTTACCAGCTCTGTAAGCCTAGGGAAGTCACCTAACTTCTCTCTGCCTTAGTTTCCTGATCTACAAAATGGAAACGATAATAGCTCCTGCCTCCCAGGGTTGTTGTGAAAAGCAAATGAGAAAATACTTGTAAAACCTTTGGCGAGCCTTAAAGCATTCTATAAATGTCAGCTATTATTATCATTATCCCCAGGAGAGCACTGGTGTTAAAAAGATGGCCCTTTGTTTCAGAGAAAAGTTACCGGCCATTAATAGCTTGGTACAATTTCCCAAGTGTAATTCAGTCCCCCCTCCTTCTCCTCCTGAATTTCAGACTCCACATTCATCATCCTTCCACAGAGCCTTTCCAAGCTAGGTAGATGGGTGCCACAGCCCTACGAGCTCTTCAGCCTTCTGTACTTCATTCTCTTGACAATAGATCTGAATCAGCCACTTGTTTTTCGTCTTGGTGTTGAGGCACAAATAATAAATAAGAAACTAGCTAAGAGAATGGGTCAATATATTTAAATTATTCATCACCACAGCAGGATTTATACTGGGTACCCATACCTAGCTCTGTATTAGAAAAAGACTAATATGACCATATCAAAAGGTAAAGTGATGTCTTTAATGAAATCCAACATTCATTCAAGATTTTTTAAAAAATTTTTAACCTTTACCTTCTGTCTTGGAGTCAATACTGTGTATTGGCTCCTACGTGGAAGAGTGGTAATGGTATGCAATGGGGGTCAAGTGACTTGCCCAGGGTCACACAGCTGGGAAGTGTCTGAGGCCAGATTTGAACTAAGACCTCCCATCTCTAGGCCTGACTCTCCATCTACTGAGCCACCCAGCTGCCCCCTCATTCATGATTTTAAATAAAAACTTGAAAAAGAAGCAGAACCAAAGCATTTTTCTTCAACAAGATCAAAAAGACCTACTTGAATCCAAGAGCCAATCATATATGCAATAGAAAATCAGACACAAATGTTCACCGTTTCCATTTAACAGCAGTAGAAATGCCAGCAATCACATTTAAGGCAGGTGAGAGATATTAGAGGGATAAACACTGGAAATGAAGGAGTCAGAGTATCACTCTTGGCAGATGACAGGATAATGTACCGAGAACATCTAAAGAGCTAAACAGAAAAATTGAGACACTAAATGAATTCAGCTAAGTTGCAGCTTACAAGGTAAATTCATACCAATCATTTCCATTTGGGTATGGTGACATTAAAGACCAAGAAGACGTCACTTGGTTTGTTTTTAAAGAAAATGCAATTCACAACAAAAAATGTTAAATAATTGGGGATTAATTAACATTCACACACATAAATATATTTATATATAATATACCAATTCATAGGTAAATATATGTATATGCATATATAAAGAAAAGAAAATCTCTATGAAGAATACTATAAAACTATGTCAGCAGATATAAAAACAGATTTAAATATCTGGAAGGAAATTCAATATTTATGGATGGGTTAAATCAACAAAGAAAAATAAGGACATTCTGCAAATTCAGTCATGTAATGCAAAGTCAGTCAAAGGAGGATTTTTATATAACTGAATTATTTAAAGGAAATTTGCACAAATGAATGGGCAAGTCTAGTAAGAAACATTCTAAAGAAGAAAACGCTAACAAAGGGACACTTTTATTTATAACTAATCCTAACCTAGAGAGATCACAATAGATAAGAGCATTGGAACTGATATCCGAAAGACCAGAGTTCAAGTCCAGCCTCAGACAGTTACTAGCTGTATGACCCTAGGCAAGTCACTTAACTCCCTTTCCCTCAATTTTCTCAATTGTAAAATAATAAGAATAATAGCATCTACCTTCCAGGGTTGTTGTAAGGATTAAGGGAGATAATAATTGTAAAGCAATCAGCCTGACTCATATTAAGCACTAAATAAATATTTATTATTATTATTATTGTCATAGCAATTACCGTTGATCTTGGAGTACTAAGCTTATAATAGGAGCTAGCCATCTTCTTCTCTCCTACAAACACTACCATTATCTTCCAATATCCTCATAGTGAGACCCCTTTTACTATCCCATCCTCTCAGTTCATCTTCACCTTACCCTTTAACTCCAATGACCCCCAACTCCAGTATTCTTTTTTTTTAAACCCTTAACTTCTGTGTATTGGCTCCTAGGGTGGGCAATGGGGGTCAAGTGACTTGCCCAGGGTCACACAGCTGGGAAGTGTCTGAGGCCGCATCTCCAGTATTCTTGAGCCACTGACTGTGGCTTGAGCCTCAGATCTTGCCATTCCATTTGATTCTACAAACATATGGGAAGTACCATTGGGTAGCGGGTGCTATGATTGTTGCTTGAAATACATAGATTACAACGTGAAAAATAATTCTTGCTCTCCTTATATTCTACCAGAGTTGGAGTCAGAAGACCTAGTTTCAAATCCTGACTCTGCTACCTGTGGTCTATATGACCTTAAATAAAATACTGAATTTCTCTGAGGATTTATGTTTTTAAAAAAATGAAGGGGTGAAACTAGATAATTGGAGGAATACAAGAAAATGTTACAGCTCAGTGGACCAGCAAAGGCTGCAAAAAAGGAGATGACTCTTAATAACCACTAGGAAGGGTCAGATGGAGGAGTTAATATTGGATCCAGGGGGTTGAAATGGAGAGGTAATAGGATCAGATCTGTGATCCAGGAAGACCAATTTGAGAACTGAGTGGGGAATAGATTGGGATGGGAAGAGACTTAGGAGAAGAAGACCAACTAGCAGGCTATTGTGATCGTCCAGACAAGGAAGGCTGGCACCAGGGTAGTGGCAATGTCAGAGGAGAGAAGGTGGTACGTGTAACGTGACAGATGTAATCAGACAGAACTGATCAGACTTGGTAAATTATTGGATAGGAAAGAGAGAGAGAGAGAGAGAGAGAGAGAGAGAGAGAGAGAGAGAGAGAAAGAGAGAGAGAGAGAGAGAGAGAGAGAGAGAGAGAGAGGACTGGAGAATGACACCGATGTTGTGAGGCTGAGTGACTAGGAGAATGGTGGTTCCCTCAACAGACATTGGGAGTTAGGAACACTGGAGGTTTGGGAGAGAAAATTGTGAGTTCACTTGCATAATATGGAGACCCTTTACCATCCTGGTCCCATTCCTTTGCTTAATTTCCAGTTTATTTCCTAAAATATAGTGTCTATATGTAAAAATCGATACTGGATTGCTTACCATCTCAGGGAAGGGGGAAGAAAGGCAATGAGGGAAGGAGAGAATTTGGAATTCAAATTTTTTAAATGAATGTCAAAAATTATCTTTACCTGTAAGTGGGGGAGGGAAATAAAATGTTATTTAAAATAAATTAATTTAGTGATAGTTCTAACTTAATAAAATATTCCAGATGCAGTCTGACCAATTGGTTGATCCATACACATTTATTGAGCACTAAGGTTGTAAAGGCAACAAAATAGTCCCTATCTTCAGAAATATTCTATAATTCAAGAGTCTTAATATTTGTTAGGGTACCAGGTAAGTGATTTGCCCCTAATCACGTGACTACTATGTTTCAAAAGCAGCATTTGAACCCAAGACTACCCCAACTCTGATACTCGCCCTCTATAAAGTAAGCCTCCCTGCCTTTTTAATCTTAGCTATTTATTTTATGCCTTTAAAAACATTATGGGCAGCTTGGTCTTACAGTGGATAGAGCACAAATGATTCTGTTGCAGAGATGTTGATTTAAAAAGCTAATCATCAGCCAGGCTTCTACTTGTCCAGTGACTATTAGAGGACCTGGGCAGCAGGGGAGGGAGGTGTCTGAGTTGTCACTGAATTTCTTTCCATTGAGTTTGCCTTTCTTCTTGGTGGTGCCTTCCTGAAATGCATATGGCAGAGACAACGAAGGAGGGTCAATGGTGTTTGCTTTGCCGCTGGGATAACTTCACTTTCCTTTCCTTTTCTGGGTTCTCTTTCTCTACAGTCATCCGGAGAGAAAAAACGTTCTGGGCACACGGACAGCAATGGCTTTGCTGGTCACATCAATCTCCCTGACCTTGTACAGCAAAGTCATTCTCCAGCGGGGACACCGACAGAGGCCCTTGGGCGCGTTTCCACTCATCAACAGGATGTGGATTCTGTGACTGAAGTAGGTTCTGGACAAGCTTGGGGCGATCATTTGCCTCTTTTTGTACCTGTACTAAAGACCTCTTCACTTCCACTGGAGGCAAAGCTTGCCACAATCTCTGGAGTTATTTCTGGTCTCTTTTCTCATGGCTTCTACTTACTCCATTGTTCTGAATAGATGGAAGAAAACAGTGGGAAGTATAATAGCTAGCACTTGTAGAGGACTGTAAGGTTTGCAAAGCATTCAGCATCTAATAACTCATTGATCTTCACCATGCCCTAGAAGGGAGGTGCTATTTATTTTCCCTGTGTTAAAGAGAAGGAAACTGAGGCTGAAAGAGATTAAGCAACTTTTCCAGAATTTTTGTTGTTGTTCAATCATTTTTCAATTATCTCTAATATTCATGACCCCATTTCAGGATTTCTTAGCAAAAGAGGCTTGAGTGGTTTGCCATTTCCTTATTCAGGTCATTTTACAAAGGAAGAAACTGAGGCAAACAGGATGAAGTGATTTACCCAGGGTCACACAATAAATATACTGAAATGGTTTGCCATTTCCTTCTCCAGTTCATTTTACAAATGAGGAAACTGAGGCAGAGTGAAGTGACTTGCCCAGGGTTATACAGTTATTAAGTGTCTGAGACCAGATTTTAATTCAGGTCTTCATGAGCCCATTGTTCTATCCACTATGCTACTAATATTTAGATGGGCACAGCTAAATTGGATTTAATAAAATGTTGTTGATACATGCTTGAAAAGATAATCAAAATCACTGGGTGCATGTTCTCAGAAGGATCATTATTCAAACTCTGGCTTGTTGGGGAAAGAAGGGAATTGAATATCATCTTTCCAGTACATAAACCTCCCAAAGAAAAGACAGAGTAATATCTCTCATTATGCAATGCTCATGGACCAAGCATTCCGGGTGTCCATTGGGACTGGCTTAATGAGTTTATTGCACTTAGTTAATTATTATATGTAGACTCAAGAATCATAAAACCAAGCCCCAAGCAAAGTGTTTTCTCTCTTATTCTTGACCTTGTCCAGCAGTGCTCTTATTAAACATGTCTCTTAACACACACTTTGGAATTATGAAGCAAATGACACTAGTTCTCCCTCTAGAGCAGTGGTTCCCAAACTTTTTTGGCCTACCACCCCCTTTCCAGAAAAAATATTACTTATCACCCCCTGGAAATTATGAAACTATTTATTGAACTCAGAATAGAATGTAATACAAAAAAAAAAAAAAAGTATGGCCATCACCGCCTCCCTGGATTGCTGCAGCGCCCACCAGGGGGCAGTGGTGCCCACTTTGAGAATCACTGCTCTAGAGTCAGGGGAAAAGTATTCTGTAGTAGTTTGATCCTAAAAGAACAGACCTTGACTACAACAGTAAGGACTAGCTCACTTCTGGATTCTCTTCAAATCTGGTCTCAGACATTTACTACCTGTGTGATGACCCTGGGCAAGTCACTTAACCTCTATTCACCTTAAGTCACTGAAGAAGGAGATGGCAAACCACTACATTATCTTTGCCAAGAAAACATCATAGGGGATAGCAGAATCAGGCATGACTGAACAAGAACAGCAGGCTTCTGGGATCATGGCTGGATGGGTGGATGGTCATCATTGGTGGTTCTTATTTTCTCCCTTAATTTATTCCAGAAGTGGAAAATCAGATCCATTCTTTGCCCCACTTCCAACAAGAGTTAGGGGGACCCGGTAGCTGGTGTCATGTACAGAGTGCTGGCCTTGAACTTGGACATCTTGGGAAGCTCAGTGTCAGTTGTGTTGACCCCGTGTGCTTGCAGTCAGTCTGAAAGGAAAGAGTCTCCAGACACCTTAGCTGTCATTCCATTAACTATGTCAGACATCTGCCTGAAATCAGATTTTTAGGTTTCTTCAGATCCAGGTTCTTTACCTGTGGTTCATGTACCCTTCTCCCCACCACAAAAGGTCTAGATAGATTTCATTAGCTCCATCAACTTAGATGGGTAAAAATATTACAACCTCATTTTCACCAAACTTTAGTTTTCTTTGCTAATTTTCATTTTATCCATTTAAAAACTATTGTGAGAATGGATGGATCCACAGGCTTCACCAGACTCTCAGAAAGATCCAAGAAATACACTAAAAAAGATTAAGTATCCCTGAAAGTTAAGATCTAGAAGGTTTGAACCAATGGAACTAAGAGATCATTTATTGGTCCAGTGGAACTAGACCAGAAGGAACCAATTGTTCTGTCTGCAGTGAAGGAATTGTGGAGTGCACTGATTGTTGTTTCTAGCCATTGCTTCCTAAGAAGACTTTGGTATAAAACAGTGATTCTCAAAGTGGGCGCCACTGCCCCCTGGTGGGTGCTACAATGACCCAGGGAGGCAGTGATGGCCACAGGTGCATTTATCTTTCCTATTAATTGCTATTAAAATTTAAAAAAAATTTAATTTCCAGGGCTCTAAGTAATATTTTTTTTCTGGAAAGGGGGTGGTAAGCCAAAAAAGTTTGGGAATCACTGGTATAAAGGATGAACAGAGGAACATCTGGATGGCTCAGTAGAAAGAACACCAAGCCTAGAAGTGGGAGGACCTGGGTTCAAATCTAGCCTCAGACACTTTCTAGCTGGGTGATCCTGGGCAAATTATTTAACCCCATTTGCCTAGTCTTTGCCCTTGTGTCTTAGTATTGTTTCTAGGGCAGATGTTAACAGGAAGGAAGGAAGCAAGGAAAGAAGGAAGGAAGGAAGGAAGGAAGGAAGGAAGGAAGGAAGGAAGGAAGGAAGGAAGGAAGGAAGGAAGGAAGGAAGGAAGGAAGGAAGGAAGAAGGTAATGAAATCATGGTAATCAAGCTTCAAGAATTCTAGACTTTTTTCTAAAAAATAGGTTTGGTTGAACAGTGTTCAAAAGGTAATTTTGGTGCATCTGCAGTAATTTCATTCATCCATGTTCTTGAATGACTTTGTATACACACAGTATACATACATGCATAAATATATGCATAAATAGATTTATATATATAATCTTTATTGTATTTATAATTATAAATATGCTTATGTTTATGCATGTATGTTCTTTCTCCTCAATAGACTGTAAGCTCGTTGAGGGCAGGGGGTGTTCATTTTTTTGTCCCCAGTACCTTATGCAGAGCCTAGCTCATAGTGGTTCTTAATATATACTTGAATGATTGGTTTAACTTGAAGATGATTTTAACAAATATAGCTCCCTATAAAATGCTGAATTTGCCTTTATTTTATTTATTTTATTTTTATTTCTTAAAACCCTTTAGAGTCAATACTGTGGTTGGCTCCAAGGCAGAAGAGCAGTAAGGGCTAGTCAGTGGGAGTTAAGTGACCTACCCAGGGTCACACAGCTAGGAAGTATCTGAGGTCAAATTTGAACCTAGGACCTCTCATCTCTAAGCCTGGCTCTCATTCTCCTGAGCCACCTACCTGTCCTGCTGCTTTTATTTTAAGTATAAGGAGATGTTTAGGATCAAGATTATTTACTTTGTTTTTCTTTCTTTTGATTGATGAGGTTATTTTTTAAATTTCCTTCCTAATCATCTCTACTTAGGGCATAATGATTTACTTGTTTGGGTGTTACATGACAAATCATTGCTCCACAATTTCAATTTATTAACTGTCAAAAACAGTAATTTAATTAGCATAATTACTCATTAATTAATTAACATGAAAACATTGATGAGTACCAACTATGTGTCCATCACTGTGCTAAGCAATAGGGGTTAAAAGAAAGGGACCTTGACCTCAGTTTCCCAATGTGTCAAAGGAGGCAGTTAGTCTAGTCAATGGGGAACAGTGGGGAAAAGAGGACATTCCAAGCTTCGAGAACACTGTGAACCAATATTAGGGCACCATGTTTGATTCCGGCTTAGTAATTTACTAACTAGAACTCGAGACTCCTGCTCCCACAAAACAATTCCTGTAAATGCCTAACCGCCTATGAATAACCATACTGGGAAACACCCACAGAAACAGACTTTCACTCTTGCAGCTGTCAAGTATGGACAGGCAGCTGGGTATGTGGGACGGTGCGTTCATTCCTTTTTCCAATCCTACTCTGACTCTTGCTTTGTTGACAATTAAGTGAGTTCCCTAAGCTTTGCTTTCATTGGCTGTTTAATAGTACGGCATGGGGAGCAGCACCAAAGCCTCCTTCACCCCGTTTGTTGATCCCAGAGTGTACCAGACGTCTCCAACTGATGACGATGAGGATGACGATGAGGAATCTTCAGCCACAGGTAAGCCACGGCATGGGCTGCATCCTTTGGGCTCATAGCTGGCCTCTATGTGATATAAGAAGCAAAGGAATCAATAAATAATGTAAAACATTTTGCTCAAACTAATACTTCAAAGGGAAGCTATTTTTTGGTTTTGTTCTGTTTTTAGGTTTGCTAAAATGAATTCCTTATTTTCCCTTTTATCCTCATCTCTTCTATTCTGTTTCTGTTTGGAGCCCAAGGGTATCCGGGGACACTAGAAAAGGCTGGTCCTCAGGGATTTCTGGACTTAAAGGAAGTGCCATACATTTCCCAAGAGCGATTTCTAGGTACAGTGCTATGCACGCAGTAGGCGCTCAATAAATGCTTGTCAAGTGGAATTGAATTGAATTGAACTGAGTTGAATTGAATTGAATTCTTAGGTGTATGTTGCCCACTGCAAGGGTCTGGCTAGTTTAGAAAATCTTTCTTCCTAACTGGAAACTTACCAAAACTACAAAACTCATGTGAGCTTCGCCAATCTTCTAATTCAGCTTACTAAGACAGATTGGCCCACTGATTTTTGTGGGAGTCCTTTAAAGTCAATTTCTTTTCTACCAATGGGTGCTGGGGGGACATGAGAGTTAAAACCAAATACCTAACTTCTGGATGTTAACATATAACTAAACTTTAAGATGTTAACACATAACTAAACTTTAAGATGTTAACATGTAACTAAACTTCCCAGACGGTCCATGTTGGCACGGTACACTGACCTCATAGTTTACCGCTTCCATGATGGCTTATGACTGAGCTGCTGCTAAAACAAAAGACCAACCAAAAATGTGTTGGATTCAGAGATTCTTTGGTGTTTTCTCTTCCATGATGCACTCCAAGCCCATTTCAGAAAATAGTCCCGGTCATCTATCATCTTCACATTCAATTCATTTTATGTTCTAGTTTCTAATCCTTTTTTCTTTTTTCTCTGTCTGTTAAGCTCTTTTTACCAGTGAGCTACTAAGGCAAGAACAAGCCAAACTCAACGAAGCCAGGAAGATTTCAGTGGTCAATGTGAACCCAACGAACATTCGGCCTCACAGTGATACACCTGAGATTCGGAAATACAAGAAACGCTTCAATTCGGAAATCCTTTGTGCTGCTCTGTGGGGTGAGTTATTTCTTTATCCTTCTTGCTGGCAGTGGAAATTAAGCTCATCAAGCAGAATGAAGATCATTCAGGATGGCTACAACCACATACATAGAGTCAGGATGGACTGGACCATTGAGATTTGAACAACGTATTTGGTATGGTATTGGTCTCACATGGGACCAAGGGCAACCTTGCTGATGTAGGTAGCCACCAGCATAGTGTGATTTGAGGAGGGCTTAGAAAGATGCTCTTTACTCAAAAACATCTCCTTGTCCAGCTTACTTCAGCATCTAAAATTCTCATAAATTAAAACCTAAATGTTACCTGAGAGGGGGTCATATAGATGGGGCACCTAGATGGTGGAGAGGCTAGAGTACTGCTCTCAGAGTCAGGAATTAGGAATTGAAATCTTTCCTCAGAAAGATTTAGTAGTTGTGGGATCCTGAGCAAGTCACTTCAGCGAACCTTGCTACTTCTGTTTTCTCATCTGTAAAATGGGGATGAAAATAATGTCACCAATCCTCTAGAGTTGTTTTGAGGACAAAAGAAGATAATATTTATAAAGTGCTGCATACATTCTAACATATACATATATGTTAGAATGACTTCCTTTGCTTTATATTTGTATCGTCATCATTGTTATCACGCTAGCCATACATTTATATATATAGTATATGTAATATATTATCATATAATATATTATATTATTATATATTGTGTATATAACATATTATGTTGTTATATAATATATATTTATATAGTATAAATATATGGCTAGTGGGATAACAATGATGACAATACAAACATAAGGCAAAGGAAGTCATAGGATCATAAAACCAGAGACCAGGAGCTCTGTCCATGGTCCCCAAGTGTCAGCTTGTCTTATAGGTGAGACTCACAACCCATCAAAGGACTCTAGATTCAGAAGTGGGAAGAACCTCAGAGGCTAATGTCTGACACATTTATTTTATAGATGATATGACTAAGGCCTGAGGAAGTTAAATGAAATTTGTTTAAGGTCACATAGTAAGTATCATTTGAATTAAAATCCTCTGAATCCAGTGCCATCATTCTTTTCATTATACTGTGCCCTAGGAGGGGAGGAACTCTTTATGTTCCTATTTACTGGTCAGGATGGAGAGTTTCTAGGTGGAATGGAAGAAAGCAACTAGAAAGGAAACTGTAGGAGAAAATAAGAAGAGTCTAGGAAAGCAAGACTCTACAGATGGGAGAATAGAAGTCTAGGATTACTGTTATTGTTTAGTCATTTCAATTATGTCATGTCCAATTCTTTGTGACCCATTTGGTATTTTCTTTTTTTTTTTCTTTTAAACCCTTGTACTTCGGTGTATTGTCTCATAGGTGGAAGATTGGCAAGGGTGGGCAATGGGGGTCAAGTGACCTGCCCAGGGTCACACAGCTGGGAAGTGGCTGAGGCCGGGTTTGAACCCAGGACCTCCCGTCTCCAGGCCTGGCTCTCACTCCACTGAGCTACCCAGCTGCCCCTCCATTTGGTATTTTCTTGGCAAAGATACTGGAATGGTTTTCCATTTCCTCCTCCAGCTCACTTTACAGATGAGGAAACTAAGACAAACAGGGTGAAAGGTGATGTGCCCAGGGTCACATAGCTAGTAAGTGTCAGAGACTAGATTTGAACTTAGGAAGAAGAGTCTTCCTGAATTCAGCCCCAGTTCTATCCACTGTGCCACCTAGCCATCCCTTTTATATTATGCTATAAAAGTGTCCAGGGAGTGGAAGAACTCTTTACATTCCCATTTATTAGGGAGGATGAAAAGTTTCTAGATGGGCTGAAAAAAATTATCTAAAAAGGAAAGCCTAGTAGAAAAAAATGATGAGGAGTACAGGGAAATAGGACTCTCTCTAGAGAGATGGATGAGTGGAAAGACTATGACACCAAGAATGAAGGAAAGAAGATGAACCTCCACCACTCTAGAGTTCTAAAATAAACACAAGATTCTGTCCAAGCAACACATCAAGATCATGATTCACTAACAAGACATAGGGTACAATGTAATGTGTTGTGCATGGTTGGTCCCTAAAATGTTTTTTAATCAGTTTAATCTGAAATTCAGAAACAGTATGTTTGGCAGGAAATTCACTGGTCCAATTGCAAGAGTTGTAACGCAAAACATGAAGGGTGAGCGCTAAAAATTTCTCCCTAAAAATTTTAACCCAGATACTATGAAAGAGGATAAGTTAAACATGACAAGAAGCATCCTAGTAGAGGAGATGCCCCATAATTCTCCTGGGGAAACAGAAAAAAATGAGTCAAAAATAATCCTGGTGGGTTTGAAAATCTGAACAATATTGTATATATATCAGTAATAATCAAAGTGAAATTAAAATCTTAAAAGGATAATGCTGTATTCTTGGTGTATTCAAGGTGCTGCCTTAGAATCAGGAAAACTGAGTTCAAATCCTACCTCAATATTTAACAGTTGTGAAATGCCTGACAAATGATTTTTAAATCAAATCCTTAGCTTTCCCATCTACAAAAGGGTGTGGTCTTTTCAGGGATATTATAAGGGAACCATTTTGTGAACCTTTATTACATGGGAGCTATTATTATTATTATTATTATTATTATTATACTTTAATGGGTCCATGATTGAATGGTTGCTATTTAGAAGAAGGATTTGACTTATTCAATTTAACCCCAGTGGGAAGAACCTGGGACAGGAGGAAGATGTTGCTAAGAGGAAGATTTAGGCTTGATATAAGGAAAAACTTATTAACAGTGTGAGTTCTTCAAAAATAGTATGGGTGGTCTTGGAAGAGATTGTGGGCTCTTCCTCATGAGAGGACTTCAAAGAAAGGCTGGATGAGCTCATATCAGGCATGTTATAGAGGGAAAAGCCTTAATAAACACTGAGATCCCCTCCAGTTCGGAGGTTCTGGATGTACTTATCTGGAAATCCACCCAGGTGCAAGGAGAAGCCCAGTGGAAGCATCTGGGGAAGGAAAAGCAAAATCATTGTGAGCTTTGTCTCTTGTCCTTCTAGTCCAGCAGATACTAGGAAATGATACAAGTGATAAAAACAGCACAAAGGCAAGTAACTGATGTGACAGGGAACCCCAGTTGCCTATACCATACTTCTGGATGTCTCATTTGGCTGAAAATAGATTATTTCATTGCTCATAAGATAGAAGCAACAAACTTTATTGCTGAGCAACAATGAAAAGTCAACTGGTGCTATGAAAATTATGAGAACTTCAGGGAAAAGAGACCATATCGTCTTAGAGTTCATAAATTTTGAACTCAAACTGAGTTGGGCATAGAAATATCTGGACCCTTGACTTTATAAAAGCAGATTTTTAAATGTTCTAAGAAAAAGATATTCATGATCTCATTGAAAAAGACTTTTAAAGGAAATGTCTTAAAAAGGCTAAAAGACTAAAAGATGCTAAATTTTGAGTATACTATAATTCTTTGGAGATAGAAATAAGGGAGAAAATCTAAGAAGAAAAACCTAGCTATACAACGAGCTCTCTTAAAAAAGGGGATACTTGGGTCAGCTAAGTGGTTTAATGAATAGAGCACTAGGCATGGAGTAGGGAGGACTTGGGTTCGAACCTGGCCTGAGACACTTTCTACCCTGTACAAGTCACTTAATCCTAATTGCCTAGCCCTTGCCCTTCTGTCTTAGAGTTGTTATGAAGACAGAAAGAAAGAGGTTTTTTAAATACATATTTATACACACATACACATATATATGTGTGTATATATATATATATATGTAAGCCATACATGACAAAGGACTATTGTATGGACCTATACAAAGTCAGGATGTCTACTCAAATTAGCACAAAATACTGAAAACCTCAAAATGGTAGGGTTTTTTTAAAGCTCTGTTAAGAGGGAAAATGGCATCATAATATCAGATGAAAAAGAAGGCAGAACTACTCAATCCCTATTTTGATTCTACCTTCTCCATATTATCTTCATTTTGGAAAATCTGGGAGGAAAAGCTTACTGTAAAATGGGACATAATAGAGAGAACCTGAGCACTTCAAATGCAAATACATGTTCAGACAAATTATATTCTAGAATTCAAAAAGAACTTGTCTGATTACAAGCCTACTAACAGTAGTCTTTGAGAAACCGACTAAAAAGATAGGAGTGTTGTCAAGTTTTTTCTCACCCATTTCCTGGGCTAAGGTCTCTCTCTTCTCCAATCTATTCTTCACTCAGTTGCCAAGGTGATTTTTCTAAAATGTTAGACTTGACACTTAAGAAGGAGAGGATTTTAGAAAATATAAACCAGGATGCCTAATGTCACTCACGAGCAAAATTTCAGAATGGATTGCTGTACAGATGGTATATAACGTGTGATGACTATAAATCAGCATGATGGAAAGGGTTATTTCCACAAGGCAATGAGAAGAGCAAAAGATTTGGAATCAAATGGCCTGCTGCTTACTGTGTGACCTTGAGCAAAATATTCACCCTCTGAGGACTTAGTTTCTTCACCTGTTAAAAATGAGTGGTTTTTAGTACATGGCCTCTGAAGTCCCTTATAGTGCTAATTTTGTGATCTTTTGATATCCTTTTTGAGTAAAGGGGAAAACTGCACATCAGCTGGTAGTAAATTAAGTAGAGTTGTATCTGGTCAATAAGCTATACCCACATAATTGTGGTCAGTGGATTGATATAATCTTGGATAGCAGTTTCTAGAGATAGACCAAAGGGCTCAATCTTTGCCTCTGTCCTGTTCACCAATATTTATCTACTCTTCAGATTAAAAAAAGAAGAGAGGCAGAATAGACATAGAAGACAGAGCTGACCTCAAAGCCAAGAAGACTTGAGTTCAAGTCCCACCTCTGACACATTGGCTATGCGACCTTGGATGAGTCACTTAACATCAGTATTCTAAGCATTTCTCTAAGACTATGACATGTAAAGAAGCAGCTGACCTGTATTGCAGAGAGAATTTACTTCTCTAGAAGTTCCCTAAGCCATTGAAATCATAAATCTTCTCTCTATTCCAGATAAAAACAATTTTATTGATCATATTTGTGATTGTCATAGAACTGGAAGATAACAAAAACATTGACTGAACATCCAGATTTTAAAGTTACCAATAGACTAGAATGATGGGTCTAGACAAAAAATAGTCTCCCATAGTAGGTGGCATTTTAGCCAAGACTTAAAGGAAACCATGGAAACCCAGAGGAAGAGATGGGAGCAGAGCATTCCAGGTGTGGGGCACAGCTAATGGAAGATGTAAAGAAAGCTTCAAGGTCAGCAGAACTGGAGAGCAGAGTGTATAAAAGGAAGTACTGTGTTTTGGAAGCCTGCAGTGGTAGGAAGGGACAAAGTAATAAAGATTTTTACATGTCAGAGAATTTTATATTTTGACCCTGAAGATAAAGGAGAGCCACCCTTTGAGCAGGATGGGATGTGTGGGATATGGATGGTCCTTAAGAAAGTATCACTTTGAACATTGTACACAGAGACTGATACACTGTGATACAATTGAACATAACGGACTTCTCTACTAGCAGAAATGTAAGGATCCAGAAAAAGGCTGAGGGACTTATGAGAAAGAAAACTAGCCACATTCAGAGGAAGAACTGTGGGAGGAGAAACACAGAAGAAAAACAACTGCTTGAACACATGGGCTGATGGGGATATTATTGGGGATGTAGACACTAAACGATAACTCTAGTTCAACTATCAATAATATGGAATTAGGTCTTAACCAAGGATACATGTAAAGCCCAGTGGAATTGTGCATCAGCTAAGGAGGCTGGGTGGGGCTTTGGGAGAAGGAAAGAACAAGTAACATGTAACAATTGGAAAATACTCAAAATTTTTAAAAAGTATCACTTTGGCAACTGTGTAAAAGATGAATTGGAAAGGGGAGGTCTGAGGTTGAGAGGCAGAAGTTTCTTGATGGCATTTGTGAATGTAGAAATGACAATATTTAGCATCAGATTCTATGGGTGGGGTGAGTACCAGTGAGGATCTGGGAATATTGGGAATATTGTATTTATTAAGCTCCCACACTATGTGCCAATCACTGTTGATACCAAGAAAGGCACAAGACAGTCGCTGATCTCAAGGAGTTCCTAGTCTAATGAGGGAGTTAACTTGCAAAAATCTTAGCCTCTGGATGCTTTTTTAAATCCACAGGTGTGAACCTCCTAGTGGGAACGGAAAATGGACTGATGCTCTTGGACCGAAGTGGGCAAGGGAAGGTCTACAGCTTGATCAACAGAAGGCGATTTCAGCAGATGGACGTCTTGGAGGGTCTTAACGTCCTCGTGACAATATCAGGTATGAACGTGGTGGCTGAACCCAAAGGTCTACATGGCTAACAGAGCCCAGCTCTGCAGTTCTGTTTCTGGCAAAGTCAGAGAGTGCTGTCCCCATCTACCGGGTGACTCAGAACCTTAGAGCAGCGTGGGCTCAGATACATCACCCAAGTCGTAGCACTGGCACATTATGACCTAAAAAGGGAATCTTTCTTCCTACCTGAGCTCCATCATCATTGGGTATGTTTGTCCCCCTTCTCTGCGGGGCATCTGAATCAGACACAAACTCAGCAATGATGGCAATTTGTCTGTGGGTCTCCCGCCCCTGCCAAGATGTACTGAAGATCTCATTAAGGTCTCTGAGCTGCAGCCCTGGGTAAATTGCTGTCTACCACATGACATAGAAAATGAAAATATTGAGCTCAGGGGGTGAAAGCAGAGGAGGAGGGAGCACTGGCCAAATGTCTGCAGCCTTTTTTCCCAAGAGCCATACTGTTCCTATGCTGGTGCCATTTTGGCAGAAGCATTCAGCCCAGTGCAGAAGCATTGTGTCTCCATCTGTAGCACCTATTAAGAAAAAGTCATTTACTCTGTTGCTATGTGTCCCCAAAAAGAGAACCTGGAAAGACAGAAGTGGATCATAGAGCAAGAGCCCCAATATTAACAAAATGAAAAAGTGTCTTACCCTAGAAATTTAGTGTTGCCTTTAAAGACAAGATTCTCCTTCTCTTCGATTCATGGCCCCCGTCTTTACCTCTTTGTCACTCACGATGAATTGGTTTTATGAAGCAGCTGTTCATCCTTAGACTTCCCTCCCTACCTCTGAAAATAGTGTTTATTTCAGAGATGCTTCTTCCAATGATCTTTTGTGCCCACTTAGTCTCCTTTGCCTTCAGCAGGTATTTCACCCTTGGCTAAATGGATTGAGCATGGAAGCATGGTTAGCTACTCAGAAATTTCTTCCATTTTGAAAAAATATTTGTTTAACCAATGAGGCCTTTTGTTCTTTCCCATTTCTATTGGACCACTCAGTGCCTAATCACTGTTGGTATTGCCATTTTTAACCCGTACCTTCCATCTTAAAATCAGTACTGTTTATTGGGTCCAAGGCAGAAGAGCAATAAGGGCTAGGCAGTGGGAGTTAAGTGATTTGTCCAGGGTCATACAGCTAGGAAAGTTCTGAGGCCAGATTTGAACCCAGGGTCTCCCATCTCTCAATCCTCTGAACCACTTTACTTGCCTCTTCCTCATTGTTTTTAAAGGGAGCAGAAATTACTTTAGGAACTAGATCCCTCTAATTAAGGGATTCTTAAACTGGAGTCTGAAACCTTGGGTGGTTTTTCTTTTTTAACATTTTAATAATCCTATTTAAGTATAATTGATTTCTATCGTAGTCTTCTATATTCTATTTTATACATTAAAAACATGATTCTTGAAAGAGGTCAATAAGTTTCACTAGATTGTCAAAGGGATTGAATGCCAAGCAATAGCAATAAAGAATCCCTGGGCTAAGCATTTTGGCCAGAGTTTTTGGTTCTTTAATTGCTGATTCACCCATGGAATGGTAGAGGGAAGGCTGGATTTGGAGCCAGGATGATCTGGCTTCAAGTTCCAACACCAATAAATAACTGCTAGGGACTATGTAACCATAGGCAAGTTGCTCAAAATCCCAGTGCTTTCTAGGTCATTGATGTCCAACTCAAATATAAATGGGGGCCACTAAACCATCCATAAATAAAGATCCCTGCAGGCACACATTAATCACATATTGGCATTACCTATATTCTTGGAAAACCTTATGTCTATATTCTATTGTATTTTTATTGATTTGCTAAATATCTCTAAATTTCACTTCAATCAGGTGGGAATGTCACCTTCTCAGGTTTCATATGTCTGCTCTTGGCAACTCTTTAAGTCTCTAAGCTGTAGAATCAATGCCAACCGGCAAGAGTACCAAGACTTTCCTTATCCAGGAGTTTCCTATGTTAAGGAAATCACAGATCCAGTCCCTATCCTTAACTCTGACTGCTCAGGTTCATCCATGGATTGGTGACAGATCTAAACTTTTGTCACCCCCTCGGGTATCCTGTGGTCAGCCTCTCCATATGAAAGAGAACCCTGGTGGCATCGCATATCCATAATCAATTTTCTTCTCATTAGTGGATGTTGTGTCTCATTCATGGGGGCAATCATTTTCCCTCTATTACAAAGCTCAAAAAAGGAAAGAACTAAATGAAAACAGATGCTGGGGATTCCTTGACTTCCCTCAGTATAACACTGCCATACACACACACACAAAAAAAGGATATGGAAACCGCTCCTGGATTGGACTTTGCTGCCAGATTTGCTGCATTTTCTTAGCTTCTGCTCTCTAAAACAAGTAACATTTTAATTTATTTTTTATTTTTATTTTAATTTATCTTATTTCAATTTTTTATTATATATAAATTTTATTATATACATATAAAATTTTATTATATATATAAATTAAATAATTTTAATTTTAATAAGTCCCTTAAAGAGGCTCTTATCATATGATTATCCATTAGCTGCAGTTCCAGTGTGTAAAGATTTCATGCATTCTGTTCTTAAGGCATATATCTCATCAGTTGGACACAAAGAACCCTTTTTTTTAAACCCTTACATTCCATTTTAGAATTTAGAAGTAGAATTAGAATACTCTATATTGGTTCCAAGGCAGAAGAGCAGTAAGGAGAGAGCTATGGTAAATTTATGGGAGTTTAATGACTTGCCCAGGGTCACACAGCTAGGAAGTGTCTGAAGTCAGATTTGAAGCAGGAATCTCCCATCTCCAAGCCTGGCTCTCAATCCACTGAGCTATCTAGCTTCCCAGACAAAGCACCTTTTGAAGTCTATAAACATAATAATGGATGATGGGATTTGAAGTTGAAAGGCACTTCCTTCAGAGATTATCTAATCCAACCATCTCATTTGACAGATGAAGCAATGACATTTAGAAAGCCAATTCCAGGACTATGGAAAAGTCCTGAATTAGGGGTCAGAAGAGTCCCTCCCAGATCCTAGGATTTTGACTCTAACACTTGGAAACAATATGATCTCTTAAGTTCTGTACCTGGAAAATGAAAATAAGAAGAATAGATTTCACAAATATAAAAGCATCATACAGGGTACAGAGAGCTATAAACTATTATTACCCCCTAAAGCCAAATATCCCTTTGTCTATATTTCTCAAAATCTAGACAGAGTTGTGGAAAAGTACAAACTCTCCTAGTTTTAGCACTCGTAGGCTCAGTAATCTAATATGGTCATTATTGCTGAGTGTGTGTCTAGTTGTGCTACATTACAGGGAAGGAAGACAAATTCCATCCCTCACAGACTGCTCAGCATTTCTGAGATGTTTCCCTTTTAGCTCAATAGCATGCTGAGCCTAGTTCTACTTCTGAGAACATATTGCCCACAAGGACACAATGTCTTCTGTCCTCTCTGTTCCTTTTCAAGGAGACTTGGGGTACCCCCCGGGTTAGATCTCACAAAGTGTAGTGAGTGGTTTGATTTTCCTAAAATTAATCCTTCTTTTTTTGTTGTAGAATGAAATTGTTCCCATTTTTCCACCATTTTTAATCCTGCTCTTTGTTCGTTACATAGAATCTCTATAAAGGATATTGGAAACCAAACACAGTAGTCATCAAGGCTGTGCTTGTGGTGGGTCCAGAGGATTGGAGAGCTGAGATTTTCCCTGAAACAATACACACTTACACACACTTACACACCCATGATTGAATATAGTACAGGAATTCTAACAAGGAGTCCCTAGCTCGATTGAGGAAATCTCTGAACTTGGATGATGGGATGGCAGGGAATTACATCCTTATTTCAGTGTTATTGGCTTCCTTTGTTATCATATGTTTTATTTGATGCACTTGAAAACATGAAAATGCGAAGGGGTCCAAAGGCTTCCCAGAGGGGTCCATGACATAGAAAAGATCAGGAAGCCCTGGTTGCACATGTCTTGGCACTCAGATCTCGTTGAATTCAGTAAGAACTTCCTTTGTACCTTAAGGGTAAACAGTTTAGAGAGCTAACATCCAAGAAGAGAAAATAAAGCAAATAATATTAATAATAATAAATAAATAATAAAATAAAATAAAACAGGTCATATTGAAAGCAACACATTCTAAAAGTGATGCCCCTCTAATTTTAACCATGAGTGCTCTGGGGGGGTGGGGGGGGAAGCACTCTAATGCTAAAATGTTGTCGTCTGATCATTGCTGTGCCAATGGTATTTTTAAAATGTAGATGGGGCAAAGAGTCCTCTTTGGGATGTATAAAATTAAGCCTTTTGTATTTAAACAGGAAAGAAAAATAAGCTTCGAGTTTATTATCTGTCTTGGTTAAGAAATCGAATCCTACACAACGATCCTGAAGTTGAAAAGAAACAAGGTTGGATCACCGTTGGGGACCTGGAAGGCTGTATACATTACAAAGTCGGTAAGTCGCCACTTAGCACTTATGAAGTATGGTGAAGGGAGTTCTGAAGTTGGAGTCAGGAAGGCTTAGGTTCAAATCTTAACTGAGACACTTATAGCTGTGTGGTACCAAGAAAGTGCCCTTAACTACTTAGTGCCTCAGTTTCCTCATTTGTTAAATGAATTAGACTTAATGACCTCTAGAGGACCTTCCTGCTTTTCATTATGCTCCTATAAGTTTGATCATGTAACCCACACATTCTTCATCTCAAACCTAAAATTAGGTTGTTACTGTTTTTCTATGTGATAAACTTTGAGTCCTTAACTACAAGTCTTACTGTCCTATCTCATCTGAGAATGACACTGACCATTGGAAAATGCTTCAAGTGTTGATCCACTAGAATGGGTTTCCAGACCAGGTATGCTTAGAGGAATTCATTACCAAAAAATTAGTCAATTAGTTGTTGTTGTTTAGTCCTGTCCAACTTCTGGTGACCCCATGTTGGATTTTCTTGGCAGAGGTACTGGATGCCCTCTCAGGTCCCCCATCTAGCTCTAAATCAATCATCTCACAATAGGGTGTTAAAGTAGGAGAGACCTTAGAGATCCATTTAGTTCAACATCTTTATTTTACAGGTAGGGAAAATGAAGCTTAAAGAGGTGAAGGGATTTATCCAAGGTCACACAGGTAGTAAGCGCAGAGTGTGGATTCTAATTTAGATTCTTTAACTCCAAAACTACTGTCCTCTTGTGTCACCAAGCTATGTTCCACATAGAAAGTTGTTCTCTTGGCAACTTGAATCTGTGCCAAAGGCACTATTCAACTGTACGTATCCTTCCATTCAGTAATACCACTACTAGGTCTGCATCCCAAAGAGAGCAAAAATAGGGGGAAGGATCTACTTTTCCAAAAATATTTATAACAGCTCTTTGTGCAGTGGAAAAGAATTGTAAATTGTGGGGGTGTCCATCAATTGTAAAATGGTTGAGCAAATTGTGGTATATGATGGTGGTAGAATACTATTTTGTTGAAAGAAATGATAAGTAAGAAAAGCTGGAAAGTCCTGCACAAACTGATGCAGAGTGAAATAAGCAGAACCAGGAAAACATTGTACACTTTAACAACAATACTGTACAATGATCAACAGTGATAGACTTAGCTATTTTCAGCAATACAATGATCCAGGGGACTTTTGACAAAGAATGCTATCCAGTTTCAAAGAAAGAACTGTTGGAGTTGCAATGTAGATCAAGGCACGTGATTTTTCACTTTAGTTCATTTATGATTTTATTTTGGAGTTTTGGTTTTACATGAGTTTTCTCTTACAACAATGACCAATATGAAAAAAATAAGTATTTTTTAAAAAACAATGACCAATATGAAAATGTTTTGCATGATAATACATGTATAATGCAGATCAAATTGCTTATTATATCTAGGAGGAGAGAGGGAAGGGGTGGAAGGAGACAACTTGGTACTTATAATTTCAGAAAATATATACTGAAAATTGTTGTTAAATATAATTAGAAACAAAATATTATTTAAAAAAAGGAAAGAAAATTGCCATCTGTCCTGTGTTATGTTTGGGAATTAGACAACTGGATAATAAACCGATGCATTTCTTTTACTTATGGTAGATCTTTCTCTTCCATTTTAGTGAAATATGAACGAATCAAATTCTTGGTGATTGCCTTGAAGAATGCCGTGGAGATATATGCATGGGCTCCTAAGCCATACCACAAATTCATGGCATTTAAGGTAAGTGGTAGCATCATGACTGACAAAGCTGATCTTTTGTCTTGTGTGTCCAGCACTGAACCTCTGTGCAGAATACAGAGGGAAGCTTCCATGCCTGCTGCCATCCTTCCATAATTTCTAAATAGACTGTAGTGTAGGGTCCCTTTTTAGCCAAAATTCTTACTTTAAAAGGCCCTTTGGTATACTTGAAACTTTAACAATTGATAACTCCTTGATATTCTCCTCTTCCTCTCCTAAATCACACTAGCATCCATGAAACAGGATTGATAATCCAAGTCCATGTCTGAAAGCGAGAAAAATGCCAGACCTCCATCTTCTCAGGAAACATATATGGTCATAAGAGTTGGTCCAGGAAAGGCTTGAGAGATCATCTGGTCCAGGAAAGGCTTGAGAGATTGTCTGGTCCAACCTTCTCCGTTGATAGTTCTGGACCTAAGGTCCAGAAGGAGAAGAAAGACTTGCCCCAAGTTGCACAAGCTATAAAGGAGAGAGTTGGGATTTGAACTCAGATTCTCAGTCTGAAAAATTCGTTGTTTTTTTTAAAAGCTTACTTTCCAAGTAAACAGGCTTAAGTGACTTTCCCAGGGTCACACAGCTAGGACGTGTCTGAGGTCACATTTGAACCCAGGTCTTTCCAACTCCAATATTGGCACACAATAGCGCTGCCCAGCTTCCCCTGCAAATCCATTAACTTTACCAGGCACCACTCTTTCAATGAAAGCAAAATAAAGTTGCTGCCCATGGCAGAGTGTGCTGAATGGAAGACTGTTCATTCTAATAAGAGCAGTGTGGTGGGGTTCAAGGTGGCTAAACTGAGAATCAGGAGGTCTCATTCCTAGCTCTGCATCTAATTCGCTTAGTGACCTTGAGCAAATGACTTGTTTTCCGTGATCCTTAGTTTCCTGTGTCTAAAAAGGAGAAAGTCACCAGGGTTGCATCATGCTCTGACATTCTGGGATTATCAAAGAAAGGGGGCACTTTAGCCAAAGTAAATCATTGCGATGATTTGTTTTTGTTTGGGGTTTTGGATTTGTTTTTATTTTTGCTTTTGTTTTTTGGTAGGAAATGTGGGCAATCGAGATGAATTCTGAAAACAAAGGATCTTTAGGAAGGCTTTATCTGTTCAGTAAAAGCTCTTAGTTTAACTAACTCACTTTATCATAGATCACAGATTCAAAGTTAGAAGGGGCTTATACGTCATCTAGTCTACCCCTCTTATTTTACAATTGAGAGACAAAGAGGTGAGATGGTTTACCGAAGGGTCCTTGAAAGTGGCAGAGCCAAGAGTCAACCTTTGGCTTTCTGACCCTACATGAAGGTCTTTTACCTTAAACTACTATACCTCATATAGAGCCATGCCACTTTTTTAATAAAATGTTAAACTGCTTTCAAACAAATTCTAATTGTGTTAATTAATTGGAAATTACTTTGTTCTTTGGGAACTTATTTTCATCTACTTCTTTCCCTTTCATTTTTAATATACTTTCATTTCCAATAATGACCAAGTCCACGCTCACCATGATTTAATTGATTGGATTGAACAGTTCACAGGGGTCTCATCCATGCAGGTTTCCAAAGGCTAAACATGCTAATAGAAGGGAGACCAGTCCTTCCAGGCACCCTGTTGTCTGGAGAGCCATGGCAATGGATAATGGCAGATGTGAATCCATTCTCTCCTACTCCCTCCCCATTATTTCTCCCATTCTGGGCTTTTTATTCTCCTCTTCCGTCCTTTTTTTCTCATGTGTGCACTGGAGGCTTCTTGTGTCAATGTGGAGGCACTCATCTGTTTTGAGTCACCCCATTCTTCACATTTCCCCTGGCACAAGCAACTCATTAGTGTTGTACTCAAATGGCACATTTGTCAATAAAAATGGGCTTTCCTTTCCCTCCCCTTTCATCTCCCTGTTACCATATTATCGCTTTTGGAGAAGAAAGTTCTAGAACACATTTATTAGAAACAATCACAGAGCACTTAAGGGATAGTTGCTGAAGGGAATGTGTTTGCACTGTTTGGTAAAATCTCTGGACACTAACACTTTGTCACCCAGGGTCCCCTAACTCTCTATTAAGTTTCAGTCCCACATCACCAACTTCCTATAAGATATTTCTATCTAGAGTTCCCTTAGATATCCTAAATTCAGCATGTTGAAAAAGAATTCCTTATTTTTTTCCCAAGAAATCAGTTCCTTCTTCCAGGCTTCCATGTTTCTTGACAAGGACATCATCAATCCTTCCAGTATCCCAGATTCTCACCTCCATATTGTCCTCACTTCATCAGTCAAATTCATCCCCACTAAAGTAATCACTGCTCAGATCCTAGCTTTCCTTTGTCTACAATTCTTCACATCCTTCACCTTCTCACTACTCACACAACAACTACATTGATGCAGACCCTCATTACTTCTTCCCTAGACTATTGTAACATCCTACTAATTGGCTGCCCTTTTTCAAGTCTGTCCTCACTCCAATCCATCCTCCACTCAGGTGCCAATATGATTTTCCTGAAACCCATTATTGCCCATGGCACAGACTCAAGTATCTCTGAGACAAAACAGAATTACTTCTAGTTGGATTTTTAAAACCTTCACAATCTGATCTCCCAACCTATCTTTCTAACTTTTTTACTCTCTATAATCTAGCTCAACTGACCTTCAGCTTCATCCATGATCCTCCCATGTCCCATGACTGTGCCTCTGTATTGGCCATCCTCATGCCCAGGATATACCCACTTCTGCTTTGTAACATCTCTTTCTTCCTTCAAGTATAAATCTATATTTCATCTTCTACCCAAAGGCTTTTCTTGATCTCACTCCCCCTTAATGCTAGGCCTATTTTTTCTGCTTATATTTATACATGTATATACATCTCTCCTGATAGAATGGAAGTTCCTTGAGGGCAGAAAGTATTACACTTTTGTTTTTGTACACTCAGCACAGATCATAGAGCCTGGCACACAATAGACAATGGATGCTTATTGATTGATTGAAGGCTGGACAGTCATTTCAGTTGGACAGTCAAATTGATAAGGCTTCTTAAAAATAAAACATTGGAGGGGATGTGGAAGAGTGGAACACTATTGCACTGTGAACTGAGCTAACCATTTTGGAGAACAATTTGGAATTGTACCCAGAGAGCTATAAAACTGTGTATACCCTTAGACCCAGCAATAGTATTGCTGGATCTATTCCCCAAGAAGATCAGAGGAAAAGGAAAAGAATCTCTAATTTCTAAAATATTTCTAGCAGTTTTCTTTATCGTGGCAAAGAATTGGAAATCAAGGGGATGTCCATCAACTGGTGAACAATGTAAGTTGTTTTGCAAGATTTTTCAAGAAAGCCATGCCTGTGGCCACAGTTTGCAGCTGGACACTTGGAATCTTGGGAGATTGCTGATGCCATCCTGGGGCATGAGACCAATTGTCGGTTGGGCTGTGCCCTATATAAGGGAGGCAGAGACTGGACCCTTGGACTTCTTGCAAAATCTTGCAAAACTTAACTTACAATGACTAGACAAATTGTTGTATCTGATTGTGATGGAATACTACTGCACCATAAGAAATGATGAACAGATTAAATTTTGTAACTTGGAAAGAACTACATAAGATAATGAAGAGTGAAATGAGTAGACCCAAAAGAATGATATATACAGCTACTGATTTAATATTTGAAAAATAACTTCAGAATGTTCACCTCTAGAGAATGAACTGAAAAATGGAAATCTGAAAAATATAATCTCTATATACATATCTGTTTGCTGGATGATGCCTTCTCTAATGTGGGGAGGGGAAGGAAGACTAAGATACTTGGAAATAAATTGTATTAATAAAAAAATTGACATTAAGACAGGTGGTAAGGTTTTTTTAAAAAATTCTAATAGGGGAGACAAATGTGCATGCAATATACGTGTGCATTGGGTCCCTCCAGTGACTACCAGCTTTTTACTAAAAGAATCAATATATTGATAGAAAAAAAGCAAAGAACATGCAAAATTGTTATTATCCCTCAGAATTACTAAATTCTGAGGTCCCCTACTAAATTTTAAACAAATTTGAAGGTACAGATATTTTTGTATTCATCTTTGCCGTTCCTATAGTAATGGTTTGAATCACGGATGGATGAACAGACGAATGAATATGAATGAGCTCCAGCCATGAACAGAAGAAGAAAATGCAAGGACTTCAACAGCCAAAACAATTGCTATGGCAAAGGAGTTATCTGAAGTCTAAGTTTTAGATTATTAAATGCTTCTAAGGGAACATGAATGGAGTAGTAAAGGCTTTGAAGGACCTGTGAACTAACTGGCTTAAGATTAGCATCAAACTTAGCCTAGTTCTTTAATTACTGAAAGTTGGAAGATATGCCCATTGGACCATCAGAAAATGGTAGACGTAACCCATTGTTAGTGTCGTCCGGAAACTAACCAAAGTGTTGTCTAAAGTCTTTTGCAGATCTCCAGCACAAGCCCTTACTTGTTGACCTTACAGTAGAAGAGGGCCAAAGGCTAAAGGTTATTTTTGGATCACACACTGGTTTCCACGTGATTGATGTAGATTCAGGAAACTCGTATGATATCTACATCCCATCCCATGTAAGTCCATAAAATGTTCAAGAGCATATCAGAGATTGACTATATGACTGCTTGACTAGAGGCTGAAAAGGTGCTTTTATAAAGTACTGATATGAATTATGCTTACTTCCACGATCCAAATACCAAATGCTTCTTTCTGATACTATACCCAAGGCACATTAACAGATAGCTAAGATACAATAGTCTTTATGTAACTAAATTCCATTGGCAAATTGAATCGGTAGCATATATAAGCTCCTTAGGAGAGAAACGATTTTTTTTATTTTGTTTTGTTTTTGTCCCCACTAACAGCAGAGTACCTTGCAGCCAGTTTACTAGATTTTTATTAAATTTGGATTTTTGGAAGTCCATCTTTGTGACTGCTTCAAGATGGTCTTTGCACCTGAGAGATTGTTCCATGATAGAAAGTATTTAACACCCTCAATATGACATCTTTGGAACTATAAATAGGCACAGGAAATTTCTTTCAAGACGACAGATGTCATTGATTTTTAGGGAACTGGGACCCAGAGGATTTTTCTCTTTTAAGAAAAACGTTCTTATCTCAAGTTATTTCTGGTTCCCCTCTTTCTTTGGTCCATTGCTTAGTGAGTTTATTATAGAGATAACTTGCACATGATTAGTTACAGGTCAGTGATGGGAGTTGTGTCTTGTCGGCAGTCCAATGACAAATATGCTGTGATCATATCCCTGCCCTATTCTAGTTTACCCGAGAGTCTTCACAGTATGATTTTACAGAGGATAAAGGGCTGGACTCATGATTTCATTTGGATAGAGAACTGGAGAAGGAATTCTCCTTATTCGGGCAGGTTAGCCCCTTTTTGACAACATGTAGTCTTAGAGTTACCCAGAGCAATGAGAGATTAAGTGATTTGCCATGGACCAACCAGCCAATATGTGTCAGAAGCAAGACTTAAATCTCAAGTCTTCCTGACTCCACAGACATCTCTCTATGGACTCTTCCAAGCTACCTTGAATACCGTAGAAGGGAAGATATCTGAGCATACATATTCTGGCCCAAAGTCAGCCTCTGCTATGTGATGCTTCTATAAAATGCCTCCTATCCTCTCAAGCAGTAAAAATGTTGTTCTCTTTTCAATAGAGAAGGCTCTTCTTTCCCAAGAGAGTTGACAACTTGATGGTTGGGTTGTGGCAAATGCAAGAAAGCTCTGTCTTCGTAGATAAAACTGAAAAAAGACAACAAAAATGCTAGTTGCTGTTTCCTTGGGGTCTTTGTTTGGGATGGTTTCTCTCATCAGAAGCCCTCAGCTCCATGTAATTATAACCTTTTCTTTAAATTCTAGATTCAGGGTAATATCACTCCTCACGCTATTGTCATCTTGCCTAAAACGGATGGAATGGAAATGCTCGTTTGCTATGAGGATGAGGGGGTGTATGTCAATACCTATGGCCGGATCACAAAAGATGTGGTGCTCCAGTGGGGAGAAATGCCCACCTCTGTGGGTAGGTTAACCCTTCCTTTTCTCCTTCAACAGTTACACCCCCAAATTGACACGAAAGTCAAGAAAAGTGAAACAACCATTTGAGTCCACAAAACAGTCTGTGAAATAACACTTGTAAGACCCGCTTTGTATGTATATGTCAAACTGTATGTCATGTTTGTGGTTTAAATGTGAACAGATACTGTAAGTTATTGCCCATCTAATGTTTTTAATGCAGTTTTGGAAATTCCTTTTGACAGCCTACATTCATTCCAATCAAATAATGGGCTGGGGAGAGAAAGCTATTGAGATCCGTTCAGTGGAAACAGGACATTTGGATGGAGTATTTATGCATAAGCGAGCTCAAAGGTTAAAGTTTCTATGTGAAAGAAATGATAAGGTAAATCCGTTTCAACATTTGCATTAGTGTTTGCATTTTAAGAGACCACCAGGTACCTGTGAAACCTTCCTTTTCCTTTACAAACACAGTTTCATCCAATTTGGGTTAAGCAATGTGATTTGATCCATGTGAATAATTAAAATGTACAATACACACACACACACACACACACACACACACACACACACATTCCTGTGTTATACAAACAGTACAAAATACTTTTGGAAAGCTTCGTAGGCTAAGTGATCATTCAGCAATAAAAAAAAGTCATACTTGGCACAAATTAGATCTGGATTCCTATTCAAGGCAGACGAGAACAGTTAGCCTACCTATGATTAACTCACACCTGCTAGTTTGGTATTTCACTGTGTAGATTTTTTAAAATAAAACTATCAGGACTTAACCTATTACGTGGCTTTTTTGAGAATTAAATAGAAAAAATTCCGGTACAGAAATATACGCTTTGAGCAAGACCAATTTTATTTCACTCACATCCTAGAGACAAATAGAAGTTTGACTAGTGCCATAGTCTGTCATTCCAGCAAAGTTTCTCTGAAGTACTGCAGAAGAAAAATCTGCCCTGCTGAAAATAGCCTGATCTTTCATAATCAATTGCTACCAAGGATTTTTCTGAAGCAGGACCAACTTTATCTTACCCTCTTCCCTTAGGGTAAGCCAAAGTTTCCTTTCAGCTGAGCTCTTAACACTTTTGAATTAGCCCCAACTGGCTCTGACCTGCCCAAAAACCATTCCTGAAAAGCTTTCCCAGATAATTGCTGGTGGAGGAAAGAATTCAGTGAGTGGACAGATATTCATCTTGGCCATGGTCCCATCCAAAATCCAGTGAGATCTCAGACCAATTTGGGGGTACATCTCTGGACTGGACCAGATTCTGAATATCTGTTCTGGTTTGCACTAGAGCCAGGGAGCTCTGACAATCTGACCAGGACAGATCCCAAAGGCCAGTCCAAGAGAGGCCCATACCTTTAGGATGTGACCGACAACATATCAGCCACCTAGGCTTAGGCTGCAGAAGCCAGGCATCCACCGTGAGACACGTTAACACTTTGGCTCTCGGGATTTTATTCTGTGACACTCTCCAAAAATTGCCTTCCTTGGGTGGGTGGCAGAAATTTCCTGAAAGAATCCATCTAGCCGAAAAGTAGCTTTCTTTTCACATGTAGCATCTCCTGAAGGACATATATCTAAAGCACTTCCTGAGAAGGTGTAGGCAACAATAACCTTCTGAGGAAGCTACAGCAAAACAGTAGCAAAGATTTTACCACAAGTGCCAAAAGACAATTTCCTGAACCAAAACAACGTGAGGGAAGTTAGTGTAGATTAACTAAGTTACTGAGGACTAAGTTACAATGACTTTCCAGTACTTTGGAGAAACAGCTATTGCTGTCTTTGACATGAGAGGGACCTTGCCAAAAGTCCATTTGTGGGCCATTTGTACTCATTTTCTGGTACAAGTGATTCACTGAAAATCAGCTCACACTTGTAGCAACCAAAATGTGCCACCTTTCTCCCAGCAAAATGGGTTGGCAGCCTCTTGCTATTTGTTGCCCCCATAGATGGCACCTGATATGCCAAGACCCTCTCTGATTTTTAATTTTCTTGATATGTAGCACAAGTATAGAAGCCTGAAACTGAATTTCTGTAATAAATATTAAACATAGAGTTTCCTCTCCAGTCAGGGCACTTGTCCCAAGTAGCCTGTGACTCTCATTAAAGGAATACAGAATTTGAGGGTCCAAGTCTAGAATTTACAGACATCATATAAGCACTCCACATATTCTTTTAAAAGTTTAAATCCTCCCACAAAGGGGGATTTTACAAGATCCCTCCTCAAAAAAAGACAGTCACTTCATTTCCAATCACTTGGCCTGAGAATAACAATAATGACGATGATGGGGGCACCTAAGTGGCTCAGGGGATAGAGCCTGGAGGTGGGATGTTCTGGGTACAAATCTGGTTTCAGATACTTCCTAGCTGTGTGATTCCAGGCAAGTCACTTAACCCCATTTGTCTAGTCCTTACCACTCTTCTGCCTTGGAACCAAAACTCAGTATTGATTCTAAGACAGAAGGTAAGGGTTTAAAATAATGATGACAATGATGACAATGATGATGATGATGATGATAAAACTATGAGAGCAGAAGATCCTGCACTATATCACATGGCACTTTCTAAACACTAATTATTAAATCTTAAAAACTGAATCAAAATAACAAAAACAAAACATTTGAGAGAAAAATGGATGGACGGTTGAGAAGAAGAAAATGAAAAGAGCCATGTGATTGAACTAATTCTTTTTTAATTTCAAACAGGTATTTTTTGCATCCGTGCGATCTGGAGGAAGTAGCCAAGTGTTTTTCATGACCCTCAACAGAAATTCCATGATGAACTGGTAGCAGATGAACATTTACTTGGCTCTTGTCTTGTTGGCGTTCTTTCTATTTTAAAAGAACATGACACGTGTGGACTTACGCCAGTCTAGAGGCAGATACAGAAGGCTTGGTTGAACACACTGATTTCCCCTTCCTCCACTCCCTCCTGTCCCCCACTCCTCACACCCTGTTGTCCCACCAAAATACAGTCCATCCTTCATTGTTGCAGCCTGTTTGAGAAAGAGAGAGACAAGAGGCAAGAATTTCTCAGAGAGCCCCAAGAATGCCACACTGTCTCTGAACAGAGACGGACCCGGAGCTCTTCGGCACTAGGGATATAAACATTTTGTGATCTTCTATTCTGCTGTGTTACAGTGGGTTATGACTTTTTGCTTTAAAAACAAACAAACAAACAATTCTCGGTCCCTTACTTTATATGAATGGGGAAGGAAATGGTGTTGAGGAAAGGAATCTTCTTTGGATTCTCTCTGCCTGCTAGCATTAAGTATGCCGAATGTTGTAAAATTACCACTTTTGAATGGTGAGAGACAGCACAATAAATGTACCTTATCTCTCTCCTCTGAAGGCCATAACTGTATAGCTGGGTAATTTTAGCAATCTTTTGCCTTCACCAACCTAAAGGTTGCTTTTTGACAGCAACTAGTTAACGAATTTTTAAAAGAGAAGAAAAATCCTAGTTTTCCCCTCTTTTGGGAAATAGATTTTAAATGGCTAAACTACTAGCCTTAGACTAATAAATCAACTACCATTTTTGTCAGTCTGTCAGTCCCTATTCTAATATGGACCTTCCACAATGGTGCGTGTTGATGGGGTACTAATGCCAAATGGTTGAGTTGGCTCTGGAGATGGAGGGAATCTTTAGCACATCTTTCCCAAAGCTTGATTATGCAACAGGTTAGGGCAAAAGACCAGGAGGGCAAATGGGTTTCAGAGAAAGGAAGAAGAAGAGCTTTTGGGAAAACATGCTATGATATTTACGAGAATGCACAAAATCCTCTTGGGCTAAGAGCTCACCTGGCTTGGGCATCATTCTGCCTGGACCTTGGTTAGTGTACCCCAATCCTGCCGGGGAAATTGAGGTGTGGGTGACATCTTGATTTCAGTCGACGCCACCTCTTTCTTCTGTGGGTGCCACTTTCTAGAGATGAAAACTGTGACTTTAAACAAACAAACTAACAAACAAACAAACAAAAGCAAAAGCTTCTGAGCTGCCTATAGTCCTTCTGGGTTGGAAAAAAAAAAACCAGTCTAAATGGCTAAGCCAACCGAAGAAAAAGCAAAGCATCATTAGGCCCAGAAGTTATGGAACTTGGAAGCAGGGTTTTGGCCAAAATTCTGAGACCCTAAATCATTTTACCTTCCTCTAAATTACCCAACATATAGTGAACAACATCTGTGCAGAAATATGTATGTATTTAGTTCAGGTTGAATTGTGTCCTTATAAACTCTTACTCAAATGATTTCCATTTTTTCGTGAGTGTCTCAGATTTTTTTGGTTTGTTTGTTTACTAGCTACAAGCATGGCTGCCTGTGGTCTTAAGGTGTTGCATAATGATACCTGTGTTGCGCTTCCTGTTTTAACCTACCTCGTTTTGTTTGTTTTTATTTTGCTGTTCATCACAGCAGTGTTATCTCCAGGAGACATATAGAGAGCTCAATTGGCAATCTCAGGTGTATTTAATAATTTTAAAAAACAAAACAGTAGTTGATCAAATTTGTATCTTTGACTAACGGGGGGAAAAATCAACAGGGTTCGTTCCCAAGATATCCTAACAGTTACAGTAATGGATTGCTGAATCTATTATTCTAATGATTTTGTCTAAAATAAACGAGTGGGCTGGATGAGCTGTTAATGAGAACAAAATACAAATTAGAAACCCAGTGGCAGGGCAAGATGCCGATTGGAGAAGAGAGGAAGTGGGGAACGGGAGGGAGAAAATTCACGTTCCATTCGGAAATCATTCTTAAGGGCTGCGGCTGCTAAATCTTAACTGACTTTTTATTTGGAGCACGTAACTGAAAGGAATTGAAGCAAGGACCCTCTCTGAACAATCATGGAGGTGTCCCCCTTTGGGGTTTCCAAAATCAGGCCATTCTCCAGGGCTCGTTGGTACGGCTCACACCAGTCCAGTGCATCAAATTCAGCAATAACTTTTCTGATTGAACTTGGCAACTACTCTAACTGTTAGATGTGACATGAAGAAGGAACCGTGATCTTAGTCTCCACACTGACTAGGATTGCCACCAGCTCTTTATATTGCTGCTGTGTATTTTAAATCAGAGGCTTCTTGAATTATGTTGCAAATGGATATATATTTTTTTTCCTACGCGACAAGTTCGGAACTCACAGCTTTAAATGATTTTTTTATTGTGGGTCTTTGGGTACAGTTAAGAAATAAAAGGGAATCATTGTGTTTAAACATAAGGTAGTTTGTGAATGTATTTTTTAAAACCTAGATTCATTGAAACAGAACCATCAGAAAATTATTAATGCAATCTTGTTTACAGTATGTACATGAACATAACATAGGACATGAGCATTTCTGGTGCCAACAATAAAACACACAAGTTCAACATCGAGCCATGCCTATTATATTTTTGTACTGAGATTTTTCCATTCAGCTCAATTCAACAACCTCGATTAAGGCACTGTGTGATATGTGCTGAACTTTCCCGTGGGTGCTAATTCTAGGCAAATCCCATGATGCCCTGTTCCCCAACTAGTGTGACCTTTCCCCACCCTGAAGTCATTTAAAGAATTTTCATGGAGCTCATGCTCATTTAAACAATTAAAAATTCGTCTTCTTCCATCAGAATTGGGCTCCTGACTCTGAGACTCTGGGCGCTAGCTCAGAGAAGATTGCCTCTCTTTTCTTTCTTTCTTTTTCATTTTCATTTTTTTTTTTTTGAGATTGGGTCTCTCTAGCTTACCCACACTGGATGAGTACACTCACAGGCCTGACCCCCTCTGCAGATCTGCATGGAAGCATTGACTTGTTCCATTTCTAACCTGGACTGCATCGCCCCTCCCTAGGCAGCATGGTGGCCCCCTTGATGAATGCCTTGAGATTTGCCCCTTGGGACTTTCTTTTTTAAAAACTGGTTCTCCCCATCTTGTACTGCCAGGAGAATATAACCAATCCTCATTGGCACCTTCTGGTGGCCTGGTGGCCCCCTGGTCTCAGTACCTCACCACATTGGTGCCAGACTTTAGCCATGAGCAGTTCAAAGCTCCTGAACTCAATTCACCAGTTTATCTTTGCCAGTAGTGGGGATCACAGGCCTGCTCCAATGTTCCAAATGATTAATTGGATTTTAAAGATGTTTTTAAAATAACACCTCAAAAATAGACCACTTTTATCCCCCCACTTTGGTGGTTTGTTTATGGAATTAATTTTCTTTTCATATCAAAAAAAATAGTGGGATACTTTTTTTGGTAAGTACGAGTAGGATTCCAAAAGCTTGCTACATGTCTTGCTACCTGCCATTCATCCTCAATGGCTGCCCAATAAAAAGTCACTGGGACATCCTCATATAGGGATAGATCCCCACGTCAGGATGTTGTAGAAGGCATTCTTGCACTGAGTGAGCAGTTGAACAAGTTGACCTCCAAGCTCCTGTCCAACTCACAGATTTTAGACTCTGACACAATAATTGCACTCCAAATTCCAACTTCATTTAGTTCATTGCAGCTGCCTTTATACACAGCCCACTGGATAAGAGGATATAGTATTGAAGGGTTTAATCATAATTGGTACCAAGATGGCTGATGTGGCTATAATTATCATGTAAAGACTAGATTTTTTTTTAAGGACAGACAGCACTTTTTTTAAAAAAGTATTTTATTGACACCCTACTTTTATACATCAAGGTCACATTCCTATATATGCTTCCTTGTAACAATGAAAAAAAAGGAAAGCAAAGCCTCCTAGGAAAGTTAAAGTTCATCTGACAGGGTAGATACTTCCCATCACACTCATATTTGGAATCAGAGGACTTGAGTTTAAATTCTGACTGCCACTTATTGATAAAGTTAGATGTCAATCCACTAAGCCTCAGTTTCCTCAGCTGTAAAATGAAGAGGTTGGACTAGACGAGCTTTCAAATACCTTCCAACTCTAAATCTAGGATCTCCCAAGCTTATGAATCTTCCTAGATGAACTTTCAGATCTCTTCCAACTCTAAATCTGGGATCGCCCAAGCTTATAAAGCTTAAAGTACATTTTGATATCTCTATTTGGGGTAGATTTTCTTGGAGAACTATTTATCTTGGATTATTTGTTGACTTGGGAAATCCTCCAAGAGGACTCAAATCTGTTTGTTACACAAGATTCCCATGAAAATAACAAACACTGAATACCTCAAAGGGCTTCTTTTCTAGTGCTCGGGCCACCCATAAGCTCATTTTCCAGCATCATTCCCTATTAGGTTTTATATTAACAACTCATATTTTTAAAAATCCGAATTCCAGGAAGTTACCAGCATCACTAGAAGTTTTCCATCTGCTCCTGTGACTTGTCCATGCCTGTCTCTTCCATCAATACCTGGTGTCTCTTTGTTCTTCGTGTGTACTAGACTGGAGGAAGAGACAGAAGCTTTACCGTAGGCAGTTGCCATTTTGGTTTTGTTGATTGCCCCATCGTCTGACTTCCCATTCTGTGGAGTTCTTGAGAGTTTTGGTATGGCTGCTTTTCCCATCCTGTGTACCAGTTTTGGAATGGCAATTCCATTTCCAGTGTGTGAGAGAGCTTCCTGTGTTACCAATGGTCTGCCCTTGAGAGTCTGTTGTTAAAGGCATCCCTTGCATATGTGCTAATTGCTTTCAAATTTATGTGAGATGTGTCGTGTTGCTTTAAAAAAGAGAGCAAGCCACAATTGCCAATCGATCATGAGAATGTAATTGCGTTTTTTGCTGCTGGAAGCATACGTGACAAATTCACAGCAAGCTTGTGATGTTTCAAAACGAACTCTCCTGCTCTCTTCCAAAAGCCTTTAGTTCCATTATATAGTCTGCAAGTGTGGTCAATAACTCTGAATTATTAGCTGTTTTATAGCTTTTTCTCAAAAAGATTATGTTCTGACTAAACCAAAAAATAATAATAATCCTTCCCCGAGGCTGGATCCGTGCTAGGGAAAATGATGTTTCTTCCAAACTCTTGACATTCTCCATTGATTTTACATGCTTTGAGACATAGAGGTATCTCTTGGAGACGCTCATCTACGTTGGCCACGAGGATAGTGGGTCCACATTAAGGATCCAAAGATGAGTCAGTCTTTTTCAGACCTCATGCCTAAAACTAATCACAGATTTTTTTTTAAGCAGAAGAGTTCTGGCAAGAATAAAATATGTTGAAAGTCTAGAAGGTCAAAAGTGACCATTTCAAAAGATCAAACACAATTTTCTAATCTTTGTTCTCATTTTATTTTTCAGAAGTGGGCCATAGGATCAGATATCTATGTGTGTGCAAGCTATAGTTGGTGTTTTGGTCCAGACCTATGATTTCATTGTTTGGGGGGTGGGCACTCCCAGGGAGGAGACTCCCCTCTACAAAAAGCATAGTAACAATGATTTGGCAGTTTCTAGTCTTGGATTCTGAGACTGTCTCTTAAGTCATTGTACCAAGCTGCCTCTCCTGTATCCAATTTTTGTAATCATTCATTAATCCCAGCCTGCTGCGGTGTCTCCTGGCAGCAATCATGGCACCACGGTGGTCACACATAGGTAGTTAAGTCCTAAAGACAATAACTGACATTCAGATAGCACTTTTATAGTTTACAGAGAGTTTTCTATACATTTTCTAATTTGTTCCTTAAAATTCTTTGAGGACAATGTTATCTTCCTCATTTTACAAATAAGGAAACTGACTTGCCCAGGGTAACACAACTAGTAAATGTCCAAGGAAGGTTGTACCCAGCTTCTCCTGATTCCATATCCAGCATCTATCCACTGTACTCCTGGCCTGACAAGTCGATGTACTCTAATTAATTAGGTAAAATGTGTTTTTTTACCAAAGAACTCAGGCAGGCCATATGCCATGGTCGGACAGGCTAAATATGGTCCAAGAGCTGTATTTTGGATGTCTAGATTCTAGTCATTGCTACATTTGAATACATCGACAAAATTCAGGGGGATTTGTCCATAGATTCAAGTAGAACTTTAAAGTATTTTCTTAGCATTAAAGAGGATTAGACTATGTTTTTTACAACTTTATTCTTCTAAGTCAGCCCAATATCAAAAAGATTTAAGATGCCCAAAATAAAAAGAATAATTCCTTTAAAACGTTTAACCCCTGAATAAAGTTTGAGCCCATTTAAATTCACACCAAAATCTCAGGCTGTGTACAAGATGTCAAAGATCTGAAACTACCTGAAAATTTTAACCAAGAATGTAAATTTCCCAGATGATCCAGAGGTTCAACGTGCTGTAAAAAGCCTAAGATTAGCAAAGTGCCAGGGACATGGCAGACACGTAATACATGTTTATTAATGAGTGGTAAATCAATTCGTTGACTTACTGAATGAAGAGTTGAGAAGGGGATGGTATATTTTTCCAATCAGGGACATGGATATAATAGCTTTCTGAAAGTGAGACCACTTATACATTGAAGGGGAGCTTGAATTCATGGTAATAAATCAGAATTTGTACATAGCGTTTCCACAAGCTGAATTAATTCTCCACCTTTCCTGCCCCAAATACTAGGGTTGGTGAGACTAATAACAATACTACATTTTTGTTTAGGAATCTCCTACATAGTATCTAAAATGGAATTTTAGAGGTGAGGTATCAGCAGTGAGGAACAGCGATAGAAAGGGGGGCAGAAAAAATCTTTGCGATGACAGGTTAAAGTAAATCCCAAATGGAAAGTGATGGACTGTGATTCTTGTACATTTGACTCGTCTCTTGTTTACAATGTTAACACAGATGTTGTTACCAAATGGAAAAGATCATAAAGAGATTGCCTTTCTGATATGCCTACAATCTCAGATGTCATTTTATAGATCTCCCATTTTCTTCCCAAATTTCAATCTGTCACCCATCGGTGATGGATCTGGAAATATTCTTAGGACCGCGAAGAGCTTTATTTTCAGATGTGATCCTATGTTTTAGCCTGTCACCGAAAACTTCCTTCATGGAGGTTCTACTGCCATTTAAAGTCATAATAAGCAGTATCTTGAAAAGACGAGGTTGAAGCTTTCTGGCTTCTCGAGTCCTTTATCATCTGTAATGACCACCTGGTCCAGGCGTATACTGTTTTTCATTTATTTTAAAGATGGAATTAAAGCACATCAAAAGATGGTCTTAGGGAGAACGGGGGGAGAAATGAAGGACTTTCTAAACATCCACATGTACTTTTTTTTTTCTTTCAAACATCTCCAAATCTTTTCATCAGCCAGCATCTACTGAGCTTCTGGTGTGTCCAGGGTATACTGTATCAGGATCTGTGAGATAGTTGTTGTTTTTTTTAGATTGTTTTTCTCAATGACAAAAAACCTTGTAGATTTTTCAATGGAAACGTTTCAATAATATTGTTTAGAAAACCACCGTGTTTCCTCGGACTTTGGCTCATGCTATCATGGTCTGTGAATCCTCTTACTAAGCAGTGGCTTAGAGGAGAATAAGGTCTTCAAGGTATTAGTATTTCCAATGGTCTCTTTAGGACTTTTAACAGAGAATGATTCGTTTTTCAGTTCTCAGAGTCCCTAGAACTGTTGGGTGATTGGGAATAGGGGTATATGGGGGTTTGTTTTCTTTGTTTAATCTGTGCAATTTGGATGAAAATACAAGGATTTCTGGAACAAGGAAGAAACAAAAGCAAAAAAATTTCTCCTGTGAAGGAAGCTACAGATAAGCTACTATTTCAAAAGCCCACAACGTTTGGGGCCAAAATATGTCTTTAAGTCAGTTCTGAGGACTCCGTGGGCCACAGAAGCCTGTATATATTCAGTTACACTGAATGTGTGTTGCATGAAATGACAATGTAGGAAATTTATACATGAAGTCATTGTTCTCTTGATTCCTGTAAGGGAAGCACTCTGTAGTTTAATTTTGTTTGGTCTTGTATTTTTTCCTTGTCAAGTCAATAAAAGAAATATCTCAAAAAAAAAAATAAAACCAGAAGACAAATGAATGGAGCATTAAGCAACCTAGAAGAGAAAGGTCCTCCTTTACCCCATTTTTCTCTGTCTTGGGATGAATGCACTGCATTGCAGGGTGATACATGCCGGCTGCCAGAGGAATGCCTTGCAGGCAGCAGTCACGGTTAGGATCCTCTTTGGCCAAGTCATTTTTTTCCCATCATGAGAGAAACTGGAAATTTTACAGAAGCCCATTAAAGCTTGCAGATTCCTTCACATACATAATCTTGTATAGCCCCTACACTGTTCTGGGAGAAGGTGCTACATCATCCATTTCACACAGAATAGTAACTGAGGCTCTCAGCAGTTAGAGGATTATTTCAGAGGTGGAAAACCACATATGGCTCTTGATTACAAGTGCAGGGCATTTTTCTACTATGCCTGTTCCCCTCTCACCACCTTCCTTTTCCGAATTTAGTTGCATTTGCATAATACCTTGCTTCAAATTCTTTTTTATTTTTTTTCATTTTTATTTTTATTTTGAATATTTTCCCATATTTACATGTTTCTTGTTCTTTCCCTCTCTCCAAACCCTCCATTAATAACCCACCTTAGTTGACGCACAATTCCACTGGGTTCAAATTCTTTTTTAAATGAATTTTCGACACCTTTATAGGTGGCAATTAGAACTCTCATTTATAAAGGAAAGAACTGAAACCATAAGATTGAATGGGATGCTGAAGCTGCATAACTGGCCATTTAAAGAAGCCGGAATGTGACAACTTGGATTCCCAGAGTTCCAGTCTTCACTTGCACTTTAACGTGTCCTTGAACAAACATTGAGTATTAGCTTTCTTTGAAGTTGTTCCTCTCAGGCTATTTTCAAAATTGTGTTTTTTGGACTTAATTAGCTCTTTCTAAAGTTGGTTCACAAAGAAATCCTCATCACGGGGCCATCAGTTCAGAGGCCTTGTCAAAGTTTACAAAAATAATTTTTTATTTTTAGTTTTGCTTTAGATCCCAAAGGATCCTAGCATGCCTTCTTTACAAATAACTAAACGCATGGTTGAATTAAACCAGCCCCAAAAGGCATGAGACATTGTGATTTTGGGTGCTTCAGCTGGAATAGCAAAGCCATGAAATGAACCCAAATGTTCTGGTGTCAGTTTTACAAATGTGGCTAGGACGGATGGCAACCAAAACTGGCCTGCCTTTTCAGACTAGTGTCCAGATTACAGTGGGCACACACAACCAGGGTGAGCTGATTACCCACTCGGTGGCCAAGGAGACAAACGAGATGCATTCAGGAAGATCATGAACTGAACCTCGATTCCATATCGGTCCCCACCTTAGAGTCCCTCTTCCCACGAATGGAAGGGTCTTATTTTTATCTAAAAAAGAGCAACATATAAAATAAGCAAAGGAAGCAAACCCATAGACTCCCAAGACTTTCTTGGGAGTCAACCAAGCAAAATGGTCCTCAAGACTGCAGGATAGAGTTGTGGTTTCTCAAAGTTAAACAGTGATGAAGTTATTGTGAAATTTAAAATAGTCTTTCCATCTAGTAATGCTGTGCTAAATCAGCGGCCATGCTAGAAAGGTAGTTGGTGTCCAATTTCATTCCATTGCAACAGAAGAAATAGGGAAGTCTTCCCTTCAAATCTGAACTTTATCATGGGGGGCTTGGTTAATTATTGGGTTTATTCCATCAGTCAACTTTCTAATACATAACTTCTTTGGAGTTTAGAATGTCAAAGCTCCAAAACATTTTCAAATTCACTATAAATCCCTTTCTGTGTCTCTGGGTATAACCCCTGGCAAGTACAGCCTGTGCCAGACCACAGCAGCCCATTTCAATTTTAATAAGGTGCTGTGCCTGGCATATGAAATCATACCTTCTTACAAGTTGGGAGGGGAAAAAAACCCTTTGAAATTTAGTCCAGCTGCTACCCAAAATAAAAACTTCTGTAGCATCCCACCCAATATGGGTCCACCCAGTATTAAATGTCTGGGTGTGCATGCATAAATACACCTAATAAATAAATGCTGAGCAAAAGAAGATATCTCAATACCTTCAGGGAAAGGAAATCTCTGGAAGATTTTAATTCACAAGGCACTCGATCAGCTTCTCAAATAGAATTCTAACTAGGGATGAGCAACTGGAGCTTAGCTCCAAAGGCACTGATGTTTAAAGGGTACCAAAGGCACTTTCTAAAGGAGTACTTCCTCCCCCTGGTGATGGTTTCCAGTTTCATCAAAGGGCACTCTTGCCCACCTCTCTCTCAGATAGACCCCAGGCCAAAAAGTCCTTCTTAACAGCTCGGTTCTTAAGCCACTAGGAAGGAAAGACCATAAGTGAGGCGAGCCCTAAGTCAATAGAATAGGGAAGCACATCCCTCTGGTCTTGAGCCTTCATTCTGATCCTGCTCAGTGGGGTTCAGAGAGTCTGAAAATCCCAGGAGTTTGGTAAAGCAGTTCGACATCCTTATTGGGAAGAGATCCTTTCCACGTGGGGGCAGTGGCAGCCAACCTTGGCAAGGTAATGTGGGGTCTCGGGCTGAGTGGAGCAGTCAGACCCATGTGCCCATGGAAGTGGATGAAGAAGCATTTAGGAAGTATTTCCTACACACCCAGCACGACATGACGTGTCAGGGGGACAAACTGTAAGAACAATGAAAGTAGAGGAGAGTTGAGTGGAGGTAGAGGGACCCTCCCAGGGAAGATGAAGCCCTTTTCCCCCACTGACACAAATGATTACATGAGTGACACCATGCAGGCTTCCTTTCATCCCAAATGCCCAGCTTTGGTTTTGCCCATGTTCAATTCACTGGAATGAAATCTGCTCATAAGCATCTAATTCAAGCCATTGTGTGATATGCTGCAGATACAAAAACAAAAAAAAGGGAAGAACTAGTCTTTTCCTCAAGGGGTCCTTGTACTCTATTGGTAATACAACTTGCATACAGAAAAATGGTAGCTTGTGGGCAGAACTCTTGGCCTGGAATCAGGAAGATCTGAGTTCAGATCCAGCCTCAGACCTTTACTAGCTAGGTGATCCTGGGCAAATCACTTAACCTCTCTTTGCCTTACTCCACTGGAGAAGAAAATGGCAAACTACTCCAGTGTCCTTGCCAAGAAAACCCCAGGGATAGTATGGTCCACTGGGTCACGAAGAGCTGAGCATGGCTGAATGCCTAAACAAGAACAATATACCTGTAACAGGGCAGAGGGGCAGAATTGGTTTGGTACTAATAACTTGATAGGAGGGAGGGAGGGTAATAAAGACAAATTTCTCCAAAAAACTCATTTAGACTATTACTAGAAGTCATACATTTCTGCACATTTAGCTACTCTAATCCAGAAAATGGACAAAACATTTCCATATATTTCATAAAGTGTTAGCCCTATACAATTCGATAATAAGGAGAAATAAGGATCTTCCATTGAAAAGGGCAATCATCTCAATCACCCATTAAAATAAATATTCAGGAATTTTCTATAAAGGGTAAAATCTGCAACCTGCAAGTCCTATCATTAACTTTGAAATGGTCTTCATCAACACAGCCTTTGATTAACTAACTGTAATTATAACAGTAAAGCTAAGAAAGTTGAGCCCCATGAAGGGTCCAGGATTTCAGACCAGGATATTGGGAAATTAACACCAAAATAAGAAGTCACATCTGTCACAGACCTTAAGAGATTCAAAGAATACGTGAAGAAGTCAAAAAACTCTGTGACCACTCAGGAAACCTATTTTATTCCCAAAGCAAGAAAGTGAGCCCAGAGAAAATGGTAGAGATCAATCTCAGAGACACGGGATGTGGAGTGAAAGCCAAAGACAATTTAATTGGTGAACTTCAAGAATGCTGGTCTGAGAGTCAGGAGAGGTGGGCCCTAACTCTGGTTGGGCCCCTAAATCCTGGGAGCTCACAGATGACCTAGGACTATGCCTGGATGAGCCTTTTCTACAGTCCTTTTGTACTCAGATATTCCAGGACTCCAGATAGGAGGTGGTGCAGGATAGAATAACAGTCCCCAAGTCAGGAAGACTCCTTCCTGAGTTCAAATCTGGCTTCAAACACTTACTAGCTGTATGACCCTAGGTAAGTCACTTACCCGTTTGCTTCAGCTTCCTCATCAGAATGAGCTGGAGAAGGAAATGGCAAACCACTCCAGTATTTTTGCCAAAAAAATCTCAAATGGGATCATAAGGAATCAGGCATGACTCAAACGAATGAACAAGAATAATAAGATGTTTATAAGTCCAAACACTGGATATACTCTCTAGGGATCCATTTGCCTATTTTAGTTCCTTGTTGGTATGAAATATAAAAAAAAACTATTTCAGATGAGCAATTATAGTCTTTCTTAAAGCAATATGCCTAAAATAGCCCATAGAATGCTCAGGGGATCAATGATGATAAAATATGTCACAACCTCAGAATTTGAGGGCACCTTTGTAGTCCAACTTAAGCCTTAAAAAGATCCTATCCATCTATTCATCTAGCCTTTGCTTCAAGACCTCCAGTGAGGGGAAAACCTACCACTTCTCCAGCTCTCTCTATCCTTCACTCACAAAGACTAGGTAGCATCTCAAAAAACAAAATTTCCAGGGCAAGAAAACTTCCCAAAGTTACTCTGCTTTTTGGGAAGCTGCCTTTGGAACACCAATTAGCTAAATGATTAAAACTGCTATCTGAAATCTCCCCAGTAGAAAATCTGGAAACACTCAGGACAGCAGGTAAGTCAGGTGGGACACTTTTAGTGGGTACAAAGGGATGAGCTCTAATATTAGTCTGAATTTCTCAGCTGAGGCAATAATTCCTAGATGGAAACAGAACTATCATTCATCATCCAGGGTACTTGGGGGCAGGAAAACCCCAAGTATGAATGTCTTCTTTGTCTCTATTTCTCCCCCTGCTGCCTAGCTGAGATTGGGAACTGCTTTGAACCAGTTAATCCCAAGAGGAGTCACAGTCTAGGGACAAGAGACTTGTATTCTCTCACTAGTTCCTTAAGGGAAATCTGATAGAGCAATTTCAGGAGCTGCTATTCCTCTACAAGGAAAAGGAGGAATACTGATAGGAGTCATCACTTTATCCACATCTGCTTGTCAGTACATTCCTGGAACATGTTAGTGTTTAGCAAGCAGCTGACACATGAACCTACATTTGACCTGAGTTCTTTTTATTGGTTACCTATTAGTAAAAAACACACCAAACTTAAAAACAAAAAGACTAACGATGGTAGCATGGGGCAGTAGGGAGAACACCGAGTCTGGAGTCAGATAACCTTGGCTTGCATGTTCCACTATCTGTATGACCTTGAGTAAAAAACTTTGCTTCTGTTGGCCTCGGTTTCCTCATCTGTAAAATGAAAGATTTTGACTAGATAAGTGATAAGATCCCTTCCAGCTCTAACACTATGGATTTGGATTTGGTCACATCTTATACAACTACCATTTACTCTGGCAGGACACAGAGTAGAAGACAGATGAATCAAAGGGAATGATAGGAAACTGCAAACACTTAGCAAATGATTAAACCACAAATATCAAAGAGAGACCAAGTGGCCAAAGAAAAAGATTCTGTGATGTGTAGTTGCGACTATTTTGCATCCTTGATTTGATGAGCTCAAGAATTTGAATTGACAGTTTAAGTCGAGATGATTCCAAAATCTCAAACAAAAATTTTCCAAATATTGCAGAAATGTTCAATTTCTGTTGACTTGCACTGTGATTAATTCATTTGGGATGGTCCTCCTGGAGAAATTATCTTATATGCACATCTGTCAATAGAATTTGTCACAAGTTATCAGTCCTCCATCCTATGAATGCAAAAACCTAGAAAGAATCTCCCCATGTTGTGAGAAGGTTGACTTCCAGTTGGCGGGAGTGAGGTGACATGAGGGAAGGCCTCTCTCCTCAATGACAACTGAGTCCATTACCCAAAACACAGTGGTTCCTAGAGATTGGAGAAAGTAGGAAAGGTCATCTGAGCCAACCAGTGGAATTCAAAATGCCTTTATTAAGTGTTTACTAACTATAAAGCCAAATGTGAAAATTCTAATGTGTGAGAAGAAACATAAACCATCAGAACTAAGTTTTGTTAACGTTAAGAAAGGATGAAATTGATGCCCAATGATGAGACTTCTTGGAGGGTGGGTGAGTGTGAACTCCATCTAGATGACCTTAAACCATGCTTCTCCACCACAGCTAGGAAACTGAGAATCAGAGGCAACTGAGCACAGGCGTCTCGCTATCAGCCCTTTAGAGGATTCCTTTCCACCCCACTTGACCTCTCTTCTCCTTGCTCTGGAAACAGTAGCTAGATTAATTTGATTAATCCTTAATTCTTCGAAGGGAATAACAATGGACTTCTCTAAGATTCCACTAGCCATCTCTAAGACTCCCCAGACCAAAACTCCCTTCCCTGGCCATCACTCCCTATTCATGTTGTATCTCCCAGTAGAATATAAGCTCTTTGAGGGAATGGACAATCTTGCTTTTTGCATCTGTATCCCCCGTACCTACCACAGTGCCTGGAATCTAGTATGTTCCTAACAGATACTTGATAATTCATCCATTCATTCATTCATCCATTTGTTCTTTGATCAAAGGTACACATGGCTGATTTGAAGCAGGGCCAACTCTATTATCACCCAAGTCTTATTGTTCCTCATTCTTCATTTTAGCATGTTGGTTTATTGACCTTGGCATGTTCTCCTGATTAGTAAGCAATTCTTATTTTCTTGAAGATACTTGAGTGATTGCTTTATTGAGGGGGAGGATAGTGTTATAGCTCAAATCATATTCCAGAGCTCTGTATCTTTTGGAGGAAATAATGTATAACCAAACATCTAAGTGAGGCCCAATTGGCCTTTAACATCTAATCTCCAAGGAATTCTAGGGAAAAGTCCTTCCACTCCTTTTCCATAACCCTTTACCATGGCTAGTAGGAGAAGTCGGAAAAGAACCTCTAAATCCACAAGGAAAAGAAATACATAGTCAAGGATTTAATGTTAGTTCTAGCAAAAGGGAAGCAACTGAAGTCTGCTGTCAGAGTTACCAGCTTCCCACCCCTATTCAGGTGCCCTGAATTTCTCTTAGTCTGCAACTCTGCATTTTTAAAGTAGCAGGCAGCACATAGAGAGGATTGAGCTAGAGAGGAGCGAAGCTACCCCTCCTTGGTGACCCAGAAATCATGCAAAACAGACTTCCTCCATAAAACATAGATCTTCTACCCAGGCAATACACAGAGATTGACCCAGGTTTGGATGCTTCTGCCCCAGTGAGAACTATAGGGACCAAAAAAAAAAAATAACAGCCATATAATTCCTCTTGTGATCTTCCCAGGTTTCTGAGTTCTTGGGTTCATCTGTCTCTCTTAGGCAGGTGATTCTTAGATCTATATGTTCTTTTTCAGTCTCTCTCCTGAGCTATCATTCCATATCCATGACTGCTTGATGATCAAAGTTATTTTGAATGGGATGCCCCAATGGTACCTCAAACTCAGCAGGTCTGAAAAAGAAATCATTCTCTTTCCCCCAAATCCTCCCCTCTTTCTAGCTTCCCTATTTCTCTAGAAGGCACCAGCACCCTCCCAGTCACTCAGCCTCGCCACCTTGAAGAAATCATTCTTGACTTGAAGATCTTTACAGAGAAACCCATTATGTTGGAGGGAGCCTATCCCACTTTTGGACTTTAGCTTTAATTATTACTTTGTACACAAACTTATGCTGCTTATAACTTTCACCTGTTTCTCCTAGTTCTGAGAGTTAGGTGGTACAGTGGATGAAGAACTGGGCTTGGAGTCAGAAAGACCTGAGTTTGGGGAAATACAGGGGATAGAGAGGCAGGCCTGGAATCAGGAAACCTGGGTTCAAATCTGGCCTCAGATACTTCTGAGCTGTGTGACCCTGCACTAGTCATTTAACCCCAATTACCAATCACTCTTCTGCCTTAGAACATATGCTTAGTATCAATTCTAAGACAGAAGATAAGGGTTTTTTTTTTAAAAAGACCTGAGTCCAAGTCTGTCCTTAGACACTCTGGTAGGTCACTTAATTTCTGCATTTCTCTGCTTCCTCAGTTGTAAAATGGAGATAATGACAGCATTTACTTCCCAGGATTGATATGAGAATCAAATGAGATAATATCTTTAAAGGGCTTAGTCCTGTTCTTGGCACATAGTAAGTGCTTAATAAATAAGCATTCCCCTCTCCTCTCCCTATTCATTGGATCAAATAGAATGTCTAATTCTTCATCCTCAAGATAATTCTTCAAATAATTGAAGATGACTATCATATCTCCCCTCTCCTTGCAATCTTCTCTTTTTAAGGCTAAGCATCCTAGAATCACATAATCTCAGGATTGGAAGGAATCTCAAAGAGTATCTAATCCAATCCATACTTGAATCATAATTCCCTCTCCAAGTGACCCTTCAGGCTTTGCTTGGAGGCAGAACCAATCCGCTAGTGTTATCCACTAGCTTTTGGGAAGAAAGACTGCTGTGATGGAAGATTTGTAGATAACAGATATTAGATGCAAAATCATTGCCACATGTTAATTTTTTCACTTATGGTTTAAAATTTAATTATACTACTCATAATTTTGTTCAACATGACATTTAAGATAGAGGGAAAAATTGTTTTCTACTAATTTCATGCCCTACTTTTGAAATGGTATGGTTTGCTGCATTAGAAGAAATATAACACAGTAAATATGGGAAGCATACCCTAAGAAAATGGATAGTTCTAAATATCAGGAATCACTTCAAAACAAAATTTACTTTTCTTCAATATACATCCACTGATGCCCATTTTTTCCTCTGTGGTCAAGTACCTAATTTGTCTTTTATAGGGGAATCTTTCAGACTCTCAACTCTTCTTTTTTCAAAGCTTGAAATCCATATTTCCTTCAAGGCAAAGAATGCTATTTTCAATTTTAATTCTTAAATTTAGCATAATGTTGTACATAATAGGTGCTTAAAAATGCTGAACTGGATTGAACCAATCCTTTCACCAACTAGGTTGCATCCTTCTTGACGTTCTCTAGCTTATCAACAGTCATCACATAATTGAACGCCATTTTACAAATGGGGTCTGATCTGGGCATAATATAGTGGGAAAGCTGCCTCCCTCATTTTGGACACAAAATTCAGACACACAAAATTGTGGATGGACTAAGATCTGTTTCATGGAGATTAAAGATGGAAAGTTGAGATGATTCCAGGTCATCTTTAGGTCCAAAAAGAGAAAATGATACTCCTTTGGGGACCCACCAGAAAGAGACATTTGAAGAGTTTTCCATCATCTCTTCTCAGGTGACAGAGATGTTTGATCATAGGGCAATAGGATTTTGAATGGAGGAAGAATATAGAATGCAGAGAGACAATGGGCAACTTTCAATCTGACGTTGACTCTGGGCAAGTCCCTTATCATCTAGGGTCCTCAGTTTCTTCATTTATAAAATGAAACAGTTGGAGAAGATAACTTATGAAGTTCCCTTCATAGAACTATGATTCTCTGATCCTATGTTCATGTGAGAACCCTCTACTGTTGGGTCCCTGTGCTTATAGACTTCCAAGATTTGGTTTCCCTGAGCTTGGTGTAATAATGACACCAAGCTGGCCCAATGAGATATGGTGCTTACTGAAGACACTTGTTTTCTTCTTGTCTTTTAAAACACTATTTTAGGAGGGGGAAGAATAAGCAGAACATGATGATAAAGAATAGAGCTTGATGAAGTTCTCCAAAACGTGGCCCAAGTCCATGTATGGCATTCATCACAAGTAACCATTACTAGAATTTAACTAATCAGGTCATGACTGAAAGGATTTACATGCTAAATCCAAACCAGAAGTCAACAATTCCTTACTTAGCAAGCTTTATGTTTCAAAGGTGGTTTCACCATTCCTGATCTTAACTGATGCCATCTCCTCTCCAAATGTGATTCTATTCTATGCCCTCCATAACAGAAAAATCAGTCTACCAGTATGCTCAACTCTTCAAGGATGCTTCCTCCTTTAATATAAATCAACTTAACCTTTTATGTGCCATGGACTTTTTTGGCAGACTTGTGAAGCCTGTGGACTCCTAACCAGACCACCTCCATCTCGTACTTATGAAGCAGGTTTTTTTTTTTTTAACATACATTACTATTATCATTATCCATTTAAAAACTACTCACCCAAATATTCTGGCCTATCAATATCTTTTGGAATCCTGTTTAATTATTAAGTGTATTAGTTATACCTCCATACTTTAGACCCAGTACAAATTATATAATCAAATCATCTATATTTTTCTCTAAGTCACAGATAAATGTGTTAACAGATCCAAGCAAAAATTCCTAGAAAAGTCCATTAAGACATTCATCGAGGTTAACATGGAATCATTAATGACTCTTTTTTTTTTTTTAGTCAAGGCATTCAATCAAATTATACTGTCATCTGGCCCATACCTCTCCATCTCTTCTACATGAGTAGTATGAACAACTTTACATTATGCTTTGCTAAAATCTAGTAAATTATATTTATAACATTCACCTGTTCTACCAGTTGGGTAACCATTATCATTAAAGGAAATTATATTAGTCTAAAGTGACCTATTGGATTTCACAATTATTAGTTTCATTTCCAAATAAATCATGAATCATCCCTTTAATAATATAGTCTAGATTTTTGGCAGGAGTCAAAGTCTAGCCTTCTGGCCTATCATTTGTATATTAAATTCTCTTTCTTTTTTTTAAAATTGGGACAAAATTGGCCCTTTTGCAATCCCATGGTAGCTCTCCCATTCTCAATGATCTTTCAAAAATCACTGCTGTGGCTTAACAATCACATATGTCTGGAATTTCAGTATCAAGGATCTAGTTCCTCCAGACCAGGTGATTTGAGCTTACTCAAAGCAGAAAGGTGGGTTTTTTAAACCATATTTTATTTATCTTGGACATCAGCTCCCTCTTTGTCATACTTATTCTGTCCTTTCCTATCCAAAAATAATTTTCTTTGGCAAAGGAAATAGAAGTAAAATCAAAATTCATCAATTCTGCTTTCTTTTTTGTTTCCCAAGGGTCCCTATACACCCTAGACCAGTGATGGGCAAACTTTTTAAAGAGGGGGCCAAAGGAAAAGAAATTCTCATCTGTCAGTCTGCTTCTAAGGCAACTCTTTCGAAGTTTCATTGTATTGTATCCTACTCACTGTATTCATCAGATTAGGAATAATGTCCCATGACAGGATAGAATATTTCAGGGGGCCACATCTGGCCCACGGGCTGTAGTTTGCCCATCACTGCCCTAGACAGATGTTTCTTCCTTTCTTTTATCCTTGGCTGTTTCTCTCAATATAGCTAAGAAAAGCCATTTTAAAATTCTTTTACTCCCCAAAGTTCATTCTGAATTTTACCATCACTCCTAAAATTCATGCTTTTGTTTTAATTGGCTCATTAGCTGCCTCTACTTTTATCTTCTCTCCATTTTTTGAAGAAAAAATATCTAAAGTATTTGGTGAGTTCCCAGTGAATTCCCATCAATCTTTTTAGACAATTCCTTTGTCTTCCTTATTTGAATTTTTTGGATGCCTTCAGAATTCCTTCTTAAAAACTTCTCATCCTTCCCTTCCTTACCTTTATGGAATTTGTTTATTGAGTCAACTCAATTTTACAAGCATCCTTTGTCTGAAACTCTTGCAATCTGATTTCCCAAAATCTAGTGTGCTTTTTAAATTCTTGGTTTTCCCTTCCTTCCCTTTCATAGTTCCAAGATGAAGTATTTACTCCCCTTAAACCCCAGCAAGTTTCCAATTATTCTCATGCCAGCAACTACTTCTTGTTATAGAGAACCAGATCCAATAGCATTTCCCTTTATTGTTTGCTGTATCTTTTGAGGGTTGCAATTACTCTTAGTAAAGTCAAGAATTTATTAGATGTCATGCTTTTGGCAGAAGAAGAGCTCCTGCAGATGTCCAAATAATTGAAATCTTCTACTATTCCTATATTATGATGCTGTGTCAGGCTTATGATTTTAATTTTTGCACTCTTCATCAATTTTTCCTTCTGCTTCAGTGGTCTGTAGTATACTCCAACATTAAGATCACATGCTTCTTCTCCCATTTATCGTCCCACAAATGGTCTCTACAAAGCTTCCCTATTATTCCAGACTTTCTCAACTGAGTATCTCTTTTTTAATTATGCAATGCTTCCCCAACCCAAACGTATTTATGTATTCTATTCCTTTTAAATAAAGTATGCCCTTTCAGATCTAGATTCCAGTCACAGATCACATTCTATCAAAAAGTAAGTTGAGTTCAATTGAGTCCAAATTTGATACCTGTGATACTTAAAAATGTACAAAGATGGGGCAGCTGGGTGGATTGTGAGCCAGGTCCAGAGATGGGAGGTCCTAGGTTCAAATCTATCTTCAGACACGTTCTAAAGTGTAAGGTAAGGGTTTTTAAAAATGTACCATGAATCATTGTAGAAAAGTGTCATTTAAGAGTTTTGGTGTTCAAACGTCATTGGAAAGTCAAAGCAGACATATAGCATAATAAATAGCCAGTTGGACTTGGAGACAGATGGACTTGAGTTTGAATCCTAGCTCTGTTATTTGCTGTATGGGCAAGTCATTTAACCTAGTTGAGCCTCATTTTCCTCATATGTTAAACAAAGATAATAATATGGTCAAATATTAATATGTAAAGCTTTCTGCAAGTCTTAAAATGATATATAAATGTTAGCTACTATTATTATTTTAGTCTCAGGGCTTTCAAAATAGAATATTATGCATGTACATATAGGCATAAATGTACTACTCACATTGTAATGACTATATTTTATTCCTTTGCAATCTCTTTCAAACTGTCTCTAATCTCTAATCCTAGAAACCCAAAGTTAACACATAAAGTTTGATATTTCAGCATAGGATTTCAAGCTAAACTTGAGAAGGAAGACACTTTGAATCAATTTTCAAAACATTTTGTTCCAAATTTTGGTTCAAAGTCATTAACTATCTCTCCCTCCTTTTTCATTTTTTCCTTTATTTGCATATATTGTAATAAAAGTCTCACCAGAGGGCACCAGTTTGGCAGAGGTAAAAACACAAGAAATAGGGGACAATAGAAAAGAGAGAATCCAACTTCTAGCTACTACCTTTGTCTCCCTCTCTACATTTTCCTTCTATGCAGCCCCTTCTATGTAGTTATTAGCAGGAGATGGAGCTGTTCCCACTTGCTTTCAGGTTAATTTGCTTCCTGAAAATCAGGTTTGTGAACACTGTGTTAGATATTGAGCAAAATCAATTATAACACAAACCATGCAGAAGAAATTAAGAGCCTCTGCTTCCTTGATTTATAACCAAGAAATTCACTCTTCGAATCTTTCTTAATTATTCCAGGGGAAATGAGGGTATTTGAACAGAAAGCAGAAAGACAAAGAGTCTTGTTAATTGATTAAAATCCCCTTAATTGTAAGTGCTATTAAGTTTCAGGACTTCGCTCCAGGCATGCCTCCTTCCCTTCCCGAGACTCCTCCTCTCACAATGTATAACTAGATTTCTCTCTGGAGCCAAGAGACATGTACTCAGTGAGCAGCTGTGCACCCTGGATCTCTTCAAGACCCACAGTTAGGGGCAAGCATCCTGACCAGTACAATGACAGAAGACAAGGTAACCTACCTTTAATGGTATCCATTTTGGAATCAGACTCTGGGAAAATCAATGGAGAATCTGTAAAGAGTCACCATCTACAGAGATGGAATTTGAGTGGTGGGTGCAGGTACCACAGACAGCAACAGCTCCTGTTTGTATAGCTAATCTCAAATTCAATTGTAGAATTAGTTTTCTCAAGATGGTATCTGTTATAGGACTTTAGGAGCAATGTCTCCATTTAAAATGACACTGTACATAAGCTCTCCTTTGCCTTCCCTGATCCTGCCTGGGTTGAGCAGGGAAGAGGAATGGATATATAAAAAAAGAGGTCAGCCACCACAGAGAGTGAGGAAGAGGCTCTTACACTATTTTTGGAAGAATAGGATTCCCTGGGAGCAAGCAGATTAAACCAAGGAAGACAATCAAAGAAGAAATCATTGGTATCTAAGAAAAGCTTGAGGAAGAAGAAGAAAAAACAACAAACAAGTCTTTACTGGAAGCCCAAACCAAATCTTTGTCTCAGTCAGAGTCTGAGATTTAGATAGCCAGTTTTATAAAGGTGGTATTAAGCAAGAAGATAAACCCAGGGTGGGTTTTGGAACCTAAAGGGGTTTGCTATGTTTTTTGTCAGGTTGGAAGTCCTGATGGAAACACTTGAGTGGAAAACGTGATGGCACTTTTTTTGACCCTTACCTTCTGTCTTAGAATCTAGGCTAAGTAGCAATTCCAAGGTAGAAGAGCAAAAAATGCTAGGCAGTTGGAGTTAAATGATTTATCCAGGATCACACAGCTAGCATGTGTCTAAAGTCACATTTGAACCCAAGACCTCCTGTCTCCAGAACTGGCTCTCTATCCAGTGATCCACCTCACTGCCCCCAATGATGGCAGTCTTAAAGTTCATGATGGACCACAGCATAGTAGAGGGAGAAGCTTTGCTTTGCTTGGCTCACTAGGAACTAGAAGCAATGAGTGAAAGTTGCAAAGGAGCAAATCTTCCAAATGAGGACAAGGGCAGCAGAGCTGTCCAAAAGCAGAACAAACTGCTTCAGAAGGGAGTCCGTTTCCTCATTAATAGAACTCTGGATATAAATGAAATGACCTTGTGTCCAGGATGTTATAGAGGTAGCGTGTACTTGGCTACACATTACTTAGATTCTATGACCGCCTTAGATTTCTCCCATCCTAAGAGTCTGAGATCTTTTCTTCCCTTAAAGAATCTGCAGAGGGGAGTTTGAAATAAACGGCCCTTGTAGTAACTAAGAGGTGACTACAGAGCCTCTTCCAGACCAAACATTCTTTAACCGTCACAAATTACTGATGGCTATACAAAAGAATTATTCATATAACCTGTCATTTTGGGAAAATGAGGTATTCTAGTTTGGTGGCATCATTCAAATAGAAACAAGGACCTTTAAGCTAAATATAAGGCTCACTAGTGAGACATATTGATTTAGTTTTATTTTATTTTTAATTTTATCTTTATTTTATTCCAGTAACAAATTTACACATAAGCTTTCCAAGATTACGATTCATGTTGTCTCCTTCCACTCTTTCCTCGCCCCCCCCCAGAGTTGACAAGCAATTCCACTGAGTTATACATGTATTTTGATTTAGTTTTAAAATGTAATGTTATTTATGTTTTGCTATATTTTTATTTATCTTGTTAAATATTTCCCAATTATATTTTTGTTCATTTCCAGCAGCACTCAGGAGATATGGGCTTAATGTTTCTATTCTAGTTAATTTATAGATTCCTAGTTCTCATGACAGGCAACCTATTATAATGGATAAAGAGTTAACTGAAATGCCCAGAAGACCTGAATTCAAGTCTTATCTCTGACATATCCTGGTTGTTGTGTCAGAAACATTATATTATGAATTGTTTCTGTGGTTAAAGAAAGTGTCTATCACTCAGAAAGTCACTTATTTTCTCAACATTCCAAATGCCTGTATAAAATGCAAGTTGTGGAGCCATTGATTCTTTTTATTAGGAGAGGGAGCTCTCTACCAACAACATCAGAGGGAATAATCAATCTTAAGTATTATCATTATCATAAAATATAGCTTAGTTGTTAGAGTTCTGAGTATGGAGCCAAGAACATTTACTTGCTGTATGACCCTGGATAAGACATGTAATCTCCCTGTTACTCTAAGCAATGCCTTAGGGCTCATCTAATAAGCTATAGCCACTTCCCAGACCCAGATAAAATTAGCATATATACTGTTGAAGACTCTCCAATAAATAATATGAGTATAATAGCCCATATTAAGCATAAAAACTTGACATATTGTAATCTTTCCACAGCAATTTAGAAGGCATTTTGAGACCTTGCAGGGCCTCACAGTAAATATATGAACATGGGTTATCACTCTACAATTAATATGTTGAGGTGTTAGCTAAGTGCTTCTGGAACAATGATTGATAAATCTATGAGACTGAGAAAGAACACAACCTCAGCCCTAATTGTCACCTATTGTGACAGCTCTGGGTGATATCTGTAATGCTCTATTCATTTGCAAACTCTATAATTTTGTGATTACTTTCTCTATTCAAGGACTCAACCTGGGGGTCAACCTCTGAACTTTAATTTTATATATATATATATATATACATATATATATATATATATAATACACACACACACATATATTTCAATAGCTGAATTTCAAAATAATTGGTTTCCTTTACAATTCTATGTGTCTTGTTGAATGCATTTAAAAACATTATTCTGTGCTGGGGTCCAAAACTGCCAGACACCAAAAAAAGTTCAAAATCTTTGCTCTGTATGGGTGGTGATGATCTATAATGTCTGGCTGCTGTTCTCTAGATCTGAAGCAATGTTTTTGTAAATCAGTTGACACTCACTAGATTTTCTTTCCCTTCATTTCCCTTTTCTAGTTATTAAGTCATTGATTTTATTTCCCCACTCCTAGACTCTGTATCATTGAATTGATGCTAGCCATAAGAATTATCAATCTCTGCAAGCTTCATCTCATAGATATGATTCTGATGTTGAAGCCCCAACTGGAAAGGTTTAAAATATATATAAGAAAAAGAAAGATGCTTGGTACTAACCACCTGGGACCAGCCATCTCCAAGTTTAGTTCTGAATTAATAATGCACCAGCAGTGGAAGAGAAATGATTAATCGCTCTAACATTCCCATATTAAAAACATCTGTCAGATGCATAGGACATACTGCCCAGAATCAGGGAAGGAGAACAGATCCAGCCCAGTCCGAAGGTCTTTAAGAATTATGTGTGGAAGCTGACAGGAATTTACTATGGTCTTTTATTCTGCCTTGTGCTTCATTCCCAGAAGTTCACTGGAACCTTGCTTTTGGCTGTCTTCACTGCGGTGCTGGGCTCCTTCCAGTTTGGATACAACCTTGGAGTGATCAATGCTCCCCAAAAGGCAAGTGAAATATTTCTGAAGACCAGATTAGTCTATCTTTCCTTTCTCAAGCCCTTTGTCAGTGACACCGTGTTATCACCTATTCTGCCAGATAGATTTGTTCTCTAGAGATAAAATGTACCCAAGTGCAGTGACATGGGGCAATCTTTGGCCTTCAGTCAGGTATTCCAAGCATGTTTCCCAAGAAATTAACTTGACTCTGACACTCAGTAGACAATTTTCAGTGTAAAGGAGAAGGATAATGATTAGTGATCTCTGTCTTTCCCTGATTTCCAGTCTCACATGGCATTCCTTGTGGCACAAGGCTGCATGGACAATGGTAGGGTTGTTTTGGTTGTTTTTTTTAAAGGAAAGGAAGTGGGGGGGGGGAAGCCTACATTCACTCATATCTCTTTAAGTAATGAGAAATGAGAAATTCCCAGGTGCAAAAGAAAACCTGGAGAAAAATATCTCCCTAGGATGTTATTCTCATATATAATAAAAACTCCCAAGGAAACAAAAGGATTAAGTCACTAAGGATGGCAAAGGTATAGTGGATGGTGTCACTGTGCATGAGTTGTAGGCTATGACTGGTGTGTGAGAGGATTGCTGGTGTGAGAGCTAGAAGAGACTACAGAAATCATCTAACCCAGCATATTCCCTTTAGCATCTTAGAATAAGGGGAAGTGCATTGAGAGGAAAGAAGTGTGTGTGTATGGGGGGGGGGGGAATAATAGTGTATATAATTCACAGTGGAAACAGCATACATGCAAAAAATAAAAACCAAGCAAAATCCAGTCATGTTTGAGAAACATTATCTCAGGAAGAGCATCGGTGTCAATCTGTGACTACGTCTGATGGTCCTGATTTTGGAGGGGAAGCAGGGCTACCTGCTCACCCTAGTTTGGCCTGTTTGTTTTTTTCACTAAACCAGGATGTTAACTATCTCTCATTGCTTACCATACATGATTAACACAAAGTTTAATGATGCTGTCAAGCTCTTGGAGGTTCCCAAGAAAGTTACATTTTTGGTGTTGTTTTTTTTTAAGTTTCCTGATGCAGGATTTTCATGGTGTAATCCCATGCTTTACAGAAATTAAAAGAGCTTTATTGAGATGTTGATATTAACCCCTTATTCATGGATCTAGAATAAAATGGATTTCTTCCCAGGAAACTTTGAGATAACACACCTCACTAAGAACCTAGTCCTTTTCCTCTCTAGTCCCAGATAGGTGAGACTCTGTGGAAACTGAGGCGTGGATTAATTACTCTTGTGGAATAGAAATTTCTATTATCTGATAGCCTCACGCTACCTCCTCTTCTTCTTGTCCCATCTCCAAATCTCCTAAACAATCACATCCCTTTATAAGACCAAAATGTTAGTCCTAAGGCCAGGGCAGTCCCTACTGGCTGCCTCCAAACTCTTTCATGTTTTTTTTCCAAATTTTTGGAAAAATTTTGGAAAAAAAATTTCATATTTCATCCCAGAGGCTGGTTGGGAAGGAAAGTAGAGGGGGTGTAGAGACTTGTGGACAGCCCTGAAAGGAGTCATTCTTCCTGGCCAGTTGGCCACACAGGAGGAGATTGCAGTTGGACCAGATAAAGAGTAGACGGAATGGAGCAAGGGTATGTGTTGGAGTCTGTGAATGTATCTCTTGAGGACTTCAATGAATGAGGGTTGAATTGTAGATGAGAATGTGGATATGAAAGAGAGATCATCTCTGCAAGGTGGGTGGCTGTGACCTTGCATGGGGCTGACCACATGGAAGCTTAACAAATTGCCTGATAGTTTGGTTCCACATTTAGACCTGGAAAGGACTTCAGAGATCATTTAATCAAAGTCCCTCATTTTACAGATGAAAAACTGAGTTGTAGGGAGGCCAATGACTTGTCAAAAATCACATGGGCAGTATGCATTAGAGGTGAGATTTGAACTTGGGTCTTTTGACTGTAGAGCCAATGTTCATTCCACTATATCATGCTGCACTTGATTCAAAGTATTTTCTTAAACTGGAAATTTGGCTGTCCTATCATGATCTTGTAGTCACCACTGCCATGCTCTGAGGAAGATGGCCAGTACAGCTACTGTTCCCATGAAGTGGAGAAATGAACAGGTACAATGATTGGCTAATTCAGCCAAGGGCACAGAACCAAAGCCAGAACAAGAGGCCAAATCTCCTGACCTCAAAATCAATGCTCCTTTCCATTCATCTTCCCAGTTTCTGTTTAAACAGTTATGCAAGAAGAGTATTACAATTTCAAAATCCTTTACCAAAATAAACAGCAAAATTATATGTCAATACTTCAGTGTATCTCCTAAGTAGGTATACTCCCTCTACAAATAATAATAAATAGCATTTTATTCATATATATGTATGTATATACCCTTGAAGTTTGCAAAGCATTTTACATGTTATCTTATTTGATCTCTGCGACAATCTTAAGAGGAAGGTGCTATCATTATTCCCATTTTTACAAATGAGAAAACTGAGGCAGAGGTTAAATGACTTGCCCATGGTTACATAATTAATAAATATTTGAGGCCAGATTTGAACTTAGGTCTGATTCCAGGACCAGTGCTCTATTCACTGCACCAAGTAGATGCCTCTAATATAGTTTTAAAGTGTTGAACTTGGTGTCAGGAAGACCTAAGTCCATTTACCTCCATTTCTTAAGATAATAGAACTTATCTCCTAGGAATGTTGAGAGGATCAAATGAAAGAACATTTGTAAAGTACTTAGCACAGTGCCTGGTATAGAGTCAATACTTTTTTTGCTTCCTTCTTTCCTTCCTTCCTTTCTTCCTTCCTTCCTCCCTCCCCCCTCCCTTCCTTCCTTCTTTCTTTCCTTCCTTCTTTTATTGCCAATATAGATGGCATCCCATTCATGAATCTTATACATGGCTCTTACATTTCCTCCACAGAGTATCTACCCAATGTGTGAAGGCCTCCCTCTTGTTCTTTAATATTCTCTGAATACTAATGCAGCCCATGGTCTCTCGATTTGATGTCCCTCACACTACAAAACCAGCCTGCCTCATTTTCAGACTAAATGAGTCTTTATTGTTGTGACAACAAAAATCAATATCAACTCACTAAGTTGATCGAATGTTTACAATATAATTGAATCAATAAACATTCATTACTAGCCTACTAAGTGCAAAATAGTGTGCTAGGCAATAGAGACACAAAGACAAAAAAGGAAGTTATCCTTGACCCTCAAGGAGCTTACATTCTGTGAGAACCTAAAACACATCCAGATTGAATGAATGCTAGGAATCTGGGGAAGGAGCAAACATTCACTCTATAATTCACTGAGAAGACACGTCCTGAGTCCAAGCTGATTATCTAATACTCTTTTTTATTTTGCTTTCCTTTCCTTCTTTAGATCATTGTAGCCCACTACAGGCATTTACTGGTTGTCCCTCTCGATGAAGATGAGCTTCACAACTCTACCAAAATACATATGCCCACGCTGCAACCAACAATTAATTATGAAGAAGCAGAAACTGATCCAGACCCATCCACTGCCGTAGTCACCATGTTTTGGTCCTTGTCTGTGTCCATCTTTGCAGTTGGCGGAATGATTGCCTCATTCTTTGGAGGATGGCTAGGGGACAAACTAGGAAGGTATGATGATTCCTTGGGTGCTAAGCATGAGGAGATATTGAGTATGTTCATTTTGTTAGTACTAATTGTTTTGGGGAATTAGGTTACATTTCATTTGCAAATTATTTCAAACTCATCCTCAAGGCTGGTTTTAGATTTTTGTGTAAAGCATGTTGGGGTTAGCTCAGGTTCACATTGCACCAAATGAAGCCCAGATTCTCACATTTATAACAGAATTCAGCATCTTGGTCATCCAAATACCAGAACAATTCTCATTAAGATGAAATCAATTAGGGGCAGCTGTGATACTCAGTCAATTGAAAGACAGCCAGGAGGTCCTGGATTCACATCTGGTTTCAGACACTTCCTAGCTGTGTGACCTTGGGCAAGTCACTTAACCCCCATTGCCAAGCCCTTACTGTTCTTCTGCCTTGGAACCAATACACAGATTTTAAGACAGGGTAAGGGTTTAAAAAAAAATGAAACTAGTTTCCCTGAGTCCCCATCACAAAAAATATCCCACGTAATGATTCCACACCTTTACTTAGATTTATGGTTCTCAAAGCACATACTAAAGCATCCCCAACAGACAGTTAGTTTACCAGTATTTTCACCCATAATATACAGATAAAGAAACTGGAGATTAGGGAGGTTTAGAGATTTGCATAGGGTTATACAGATAGTAGAAATCAAAGAAGCCCATCTTCTGAAATTAAGTCCAGAGTTTCTCTCCCACACCACACTGCCCCTTTGCCCATATTGATGTTATCACAGAAGAATAGAACAATTTTTCCATTTATCAAATCATTTCTCCTTTGGATCCTTGACTGTAACATAAGGGATGAAGGGTTTGGATTAGGTGATCTCTAAGATCCTTTCCAACTCTAAATACTACTTTTCTGATGGTATTCTTGGCAGAGAGAATACACCTCTTGGTCTATTTTATCCCGTAGGCTTTAACTCATTTGGGATGTTCTATCTAAAACTGTTTTCCTTTTTCTTACTTCATAAGGAAGCAAACTCTGGATTTTTCAAGAAAAGAGAATTGTTTAAATTGTCTTACCTCTTTGCCGAATTCTTTATTTTTAAATCAAAAGAATAGGTCCAATGATGACAAGATGTTTAGCTATTTAGACTTCTTTTAAACCTGCCATAAATCATAAGACTTTCTTGTGTGGCATCTTAAAATTATGACAGTTTCTTCCTTTTGTGCCTGAGCTTGTTGTCATTCAGCACAATGAGGCTCTTAGCAGTTTTAAGGAAATAATCACTTTCAGTGTCAAAATTCCCTTTCTTTGATTAAAGGATAACACCTCAAATTCTATTTCTTCATTTTGTAGGATGGTCTATGCTATAATGTAAAGAGGTAAAACAGTCTTTTTATCATGGATACTTGGTCCAGTTTTAGGTTGGAATCCTTAAAACAAAGATTTTTTAATTGGTCTACCACATTTGTACAAATTAAACCTAATTATTCTAAAAGTAAATGAAGTAGTTGATTAAACTAATTTACTTGAAAGATCTTAATGTTTTTTTAAACATCTTAATCCCTCCAAGGTCAGACATAAACTTTTTAGCATCCCTGTTTCATCATTTAGTACAGACTCGCCACCATGGCCCAAAGTCTAGAATGTCTAATGGCAACTTCCAACAATTGGAGCCTCATCACAATGTATTTATTGCCTGATAGAATGTGAAAGGACCAAAAGACAATAGAGATTATCTGGTCCCATTACCTCAATGAGTTTAGAGGTTAGACCTCCAGACAAAGATACAGGAATAAAATATCTTTCCCAAAATTAGCTTCTTCCGTGGTACATTGAGGGAGACTCTCAATAGTTCACTTGTAAGGTTGTATATGTCACAGTAGATTTAGACCTCGGAGGTCCCTTCCAACTTCACTTTGCAGATTCTCTTTTTCTCATGTAGTTGCCAAAGTTATTTGTTGCATAAAAGACTCTTTGCCTGGTTGTCTTCCTTCTCTGGAGACATTCAAAAGACATCGGTGATATTTAAAAGCATTTTATAGCTTCTGATTGATACGGCTACCATTCCAAAGGCTGTTTATTTATGAGTTATCATGTTTTTATTTTGAATAAATGGCCACTAGGTGAACTACGATGCTTAGATGATGTCGATGTGTTCCAAAGGGCTTAGCCTCCCTCCAGGCACAGGAAACTGAGTCACAGAGGATATAACATGATTTCCAATTCAAGTTAAATAAACACTAATTAAGAACAAACTATGTGCATTATACTATGTTAGCCCAAGGAGCAACAAATGTGAAAAACAGTCTGGTCTCTGTTCTTAAGGAGCATATAGCCCTGCCAGTTATGCTATTTCTATGAAAATTTCAATCTATTTGGACAATAAAATACATTTGCTCATGTTATAGGATGATTTCATTTAGAGCAAAGGCTCTTAACTTCTTTGCATGTCATGAAGAAATCTAGTGATGCCTGTGGACTCCTCAGAATGTTTTTAAGCATAAAATAAAATATAGGATTATGGAGAAAACCAATTATATTGAAATAACAGTTATCAAAATATTTTTAAGGAAAAGATTCATGAATCCCTTGGAATCTCTTTATGTATGCTGGTTTTAAAACCCCTGATTTAGAGGGAGGACACTATTTAGAGAAATATAAACACATAAGTACAATAATGTCTTTTCCTCAAGAATTATCTATTATTGGGGGCAGCTGGGTAGCTCAGTGGATTGAGAGCCAGGCCTAGAGAGAGGAGATCCTGGGCTCAAATCTGATCTCAGACACTTCCCAGCTGTGTGACCCTGGGCAAGTCACTTGACCCCCATTGCCTACCCCATACTGCTCTTCTGCCTTGGAACCAATGCATAGTATTAAGATGGAAGATTTAAAAAAGAATCATCTCTTTTCAATTACTCCTAAATCAAATCCTGACCATCTTTGAGACCACAGAAGAAAACATCTTTCTAACCTGCCTAAAATCTTTTATTAAGAGTTGAAAGCCTTTTGGGGTATAGAATACACCCAGCTCCCGATTCGCCAGGATTTCAAGGGAGTTTGGCATCAAAAGCCCTCATGAGCAACTTCTGCTCTTTAGTCTTTATTTTTCTCCAGTGGGATAAACCAGCCTGATTATCATTTCTCAGGAGAAGGGGTCCAGTCATCCTTCCATTTCCTCTGTTCCCTCCCCCTGCACCTAAGTAAAAAAGGATGCATGGTCTGACACTCTGGCCTGAGTGAAAGGCCCATTACTGTCATTTTTCCCATCTGTAGCTTCCCTGCTGGCCAGTTTTTTAATCATTCCTCCCTTGGTCCCCTCAAATCAGAGTTAGAAGCTGCTAGAATTTAATTAACTTACATCAAATAGTTGCCTAGCAACCATCACTAAAACCTAATTGGATACCTCTGCTCTCTCTAAAAAGATTGTTTTCTATTAGAAACATAGAGTGAGGAGAAATCAAGAATTTGTCTCAGGGTTTTTCTCAGTAGGATAAATTTTTTTTAAAAAGAGCTATGTGAGGATTTCTTCACAATACCATTTTTGCTCCAGTCACACCAGGCACATACAGAAGCTTCATTTGGAGCCCCCACATCTTTCTGGAAAAAGTTAACCATCTATTTGTATTTCCCTTTCTCCATCTGTACAGATATTACCTCTATCCACACAGCCTAAAATTTCAACAAATATATTGTTAATGCCCCAGTGGTTTCACTAAAGATCACTAAAGTAAAAAATTAGTCTAAGAAGTTCTCCATTAACCCTTGAAGTCCAGCTCAAATAAGGAACCTGAGGTCCAGATGGGATAGTAGAAATTGTTGAAAGTCATTAAAAGAAAAAAAATTAGTATTTTTGTTTTAGTGTTGAATTTAAGACTTCTGCACATTTTGTTTTAATTAATTCTAGAATTAAAGGAATGCTGGCTGCAAATAGTCTCTCATTGATTGGAGCTATCTTGATGGCAATAGCTAAATTTGGACCATCTCACATTCTTATCATCTCAGGTAGATTCATCTCAGGACTATATTGTGGTAAGTTGCTTCTAGTATTTTTGTTGGAATAGCCTTTAAAAAACCCTTTCCTTCTGTCTTATTGATTCTAAGACAGGAGAGTGGTAAAGTCTAGGCAACTGGGATTAAATAACTTGCCCAGGGTCACACAGCTAGGAAGTATCTGACGCCAGATTTAAACCCAGGTCTCCCCAACACCAGACTCGGGTCTCTACCTACCTAGCTGCCCCTGGAATAGTCTCTGGAAGGCCAGTTCTTCTTGGCACACAGAGTTCTAAAAGCACAAGCAGCCATAGATTAGAAGAGAGCAGGAATGGCATAGAGGTGGCTCCAGAAGAAAGAATAGTGACGTGCTCATAGTCTTCTAAGGATGTGTAGATGTGCATCCTTCTCTGCGGGCGAGGGCAAGAGGCAAGGTCCAAAGCCATTGTTCTTCACCCCCAACCCTGGGTCCCGTCTCCTCTTGTCCTTGTCTACAAAGCCTCGACAAGCTGTGAGGCTAGAATTCCTCCCCCAGCCATCCTACCACTGATGGGATGTTCTCGAGGTAGAACATCTCCAGGCTGTTCTCGAGCAGGGGTAGCTGGGAGCCTGTAAGGGTAGGTGGCAAAATGGGGCACCAAACCCACATGGACCATTTATTCACTAGACAGTCAGCATGTGGCATCCAAAGAGTCTGCCTTGAAAGTTGCACATTCTGTAAAGCTGTTGTCAACAACATGACAATTTTTTTTAATGAAACATCACTGAAATATTGGTATACTTCACTACTGAGATACAGGTGAAATACAGGTAGCTATTATAACCTGGACAAGGGCATGAGAATCACTGCTGGATGGGCAGCTTCTTAGAAACAATTTTTTAAACTTCCTAAGTCAACAGATGAGCAAAGACCAGGCAGAGGGCACATTTGTTCAATCAGTGAGAAAAATAAATGAACCCCATCTTTAATTTTTAAGTTCTGTACAGCGAGGAAGCTCTGGTTCTCCCAACCTGCCACTGAAGATGTTTTGTTTTGCTTTTTAATTAGTTTAATGTGTTCTATGACCTCAAAGTAGAGCTTCCTTTTGAGGCACTAATGTCTATGGAACCCCCTCCCCATCTGTCTTTGGTCTTAATTCCTATTTAGGGGGAAAATGAGGAGGTATTCTTGTTAGAGAGCTACTAATTAGAAAAATGGAATTGAAAATGTTGAGCAGTGTTTTAACCTTCAGAATAGAGAAAGCTATTTGAGATTTCCTATTACCAGGAGAATTAAGCAAAAGCCTGAAATGCTCATAAGCTGGAACTAAATTATAAACCTCTCCCTCACTTCACCCTGAGTAAACATGAGAGCATCGCAACCAATAGTTTATCAAAAAGATATCTATGGAGAAATAGCAAAGTACATGTCATTGACCCCAGAAATTTCTGGTTTATATTATGAGTCTTTAGAGTTGAAGTAGAAATCTCAGAATTGGTACTACAGTACAACTAGGTCCCGATAAGGTAGAATAATAATACCCTGAAGCGGTCCCATGGATTTGAGTCCACAGTGTTCAAAGTTATAATGAGGCAAATATGGTCCTCAATTCCATCCCAATGGAAATGTACAGTGTGAATCTGAATAATGTGACTACTTCAAGAGGTTCACTATTTGCAATAATCATAAGTTCACACCGGATAGTCTAAATCTATAATTATAGATTCACCTATAAAATTTTCTCATCTCAAAAAGTTTATTTGCCTATATATTTGCTTATTCTTTGATTAAGAACTATTGTTGTAGTTCAGTTGACTTGTGAGCCATGTCTGACTCTTTTGACCCCATTTGGGATATTCTTGGCAAAGATATTGGAGTGGTTGGCCATTTCCTTCTCCAGCTCATTTTACAGATGAGGAAACTGAGGCAAACAAGGTTAAGTGACTTGCCCAGGGTCACCCAGCTAGTAAGTGTCTGAGTCTGGATTTGAATTCAGGAAGATGAGTTTGACTCCAGGCTCAGCACCCTATGCACTTTAGTGCCACCTAGGTCCTCCTGATCAAGAGCTCCTCACTAAAAATTCTATAATTCAATATGTATTTATATTATATCACATCCTAGTTTATTTTAACATATTATGAAGTCAAAGTATGCTTTGTTAGGCAATATATGATATTATATGTGACATATTGCATTGTGCTGTTTTGCACCGTTACATTTTTGTTCTGTTATAGCATATGTTGTTGTTTTATGCTGTGCTATTATATTTATATTAATGACATTATATCAGCATCACATGATATCATATGACAATATTATTACAACATAAGCATTTAGTATGTGCCTGATATTGTGCTGGGGAAACAAAGACAAGTGAACCAGTGCCTGTCCTTAAGGAGCTTACATTCTATCAGTGGAGATCCTATAGACACAAATAAGCCAAACTTATACATGAAATGTAATTGGGGAGGTTCCAGTAGCTGTAGGGCTAAGGTAAGGGCATGTCAAGAAGATGGAGCTTAAATGCAGTGTTGAAGAAAATCCATCGTTGTAAGAGGCGGACTAAGGAGTGAGCGCATTCCAGGCAAGGGGACGGCTTCCCTACAAGGAATGGAGATGGAGAGTTACTTGCGGGGAACAGCAAAAGAGCCAGTAGAAAAAATCTACAAACTATGTCTTGCAAGATAAGTTGGAGCCAGATCGTAAACGGACTTAAATGCCAAAGTGGGAAATCTGTATTTCATCCTAGAGATAATGAGAAATCACTGGAATGTGTTGAGCCTGAGACGACATGGTCAAACCTGTGTCTCAGGAAGATCGCTGTGACTGCTATGTGGAAGATAGATGCGAGAGCAGAGAAACTTGAAGTGAAGAGACTAATCCATCAGTTATTTCTGTTTGCTTGGTGGGGAGGATAATGAGTTCAATTGTGAGAGGTGATAAGAGCTTGAACTGAAGTGATGGCCAAGTGAGTGGAGAGAAGTTATATGTGAGAGGCATTATAGAGGTAGAATCAACAAAAAGAATGAGAATTGATAAAAGGCCATTGATAATCCAAGAAAGAACAATTTCAGTCAAGTGATTGTTACAATGGTTTGTAGAGAGTGATGGAGAAGAAATAGAAGCACCAATTGTAGACAGCATTTTTTTTCCCTAGGGGATTGGCTGTGAAAGGAAGGCTAAATATAAGGCATGAGAACGAGGGAATGGAATGATCAAGTGAAGGTGTGAGTTTTATCAGATGAACAAGGTATAAACGTGTTTGTAAGTAGCAAAAAAGAGCCAAGAGATAAAGAATGATTGCACATTTTCATATCAGTTGTTCCTGGGTTGACATTTCAAATTCATTAGATACCTGGTCTTTCTCATGGGCAGTTAATATTGATTTAGAAGAGGAGAAAAAAGAGCCCTCTTTTCAAATGATGATCTTTCAGAAAGCCTAATGATCAAAGAAAACAGAAAGAGGGAAGAAATCATTGAAAGAAAGAAATGTTTTTAGCTACCAATCAAGTCAAAATTAATACTCTCCAAAATATTCAGGCTAGAGCTAACAGGTTTTATATGTCACCAATAGACTCAAAACTTATACTCCCCAAAATATTCACATTAGAGCTTAAGAGCATTATATGTCACCAATCAAATCAAAACTTATATTCCCTCAAAATTTTAGGCTGGAACTAAAGAATTTTATATAATACCTTAACAGTTATTCAGATATGCAAGATATTAAGACATCATCTAGTCTATCTCCAGCTTCCAAGTTGGATGGATACTCAGGAAGATGGCTGCCAACTATTATCAGGTTATTATGTGATAAAAGAATGAAAAAATGCCATGATCTCAAATCTAGAAACTTTGCCCCTTCACTTTTTGCCTAATACATTTTTTCCTTGTGTAAATTGGAGGGCTGGCATGAAGAAAGGATTACAAAGCCATGACTTCATAGCCCCTGAGATGAAAAGAACTGTGACTCTTAGGCATATGTGGATACGGTGACCAAAAAGAGAAAGGAATCTATGAAGTGTAGAGAGCGTGAGCTTGCATATTATGACTAGAACATATATAGTTATACGTCATGCAACACAAGTGGACAAGAGGGAGGATCCTTCCTTTACAAGAAAGGATCACCTACACATTGCTCTGCTTCCTCATCAAACACTCATTTTCACTCCTTTCAATCTGGCTCCCAACTCAACTGCTCTCTACAACCTCACCAACAGTCCTTCCACTGCTAAATTCAATGGTCTTTTTTCTCATTTCCCATTCTATGTGACCTCCCTGGACTTCGTGATCCTGTTGACCATTCCCACCCCCCAAGGATATTTGCTACTCTCCTAGATCTGTGACATTGAGATTCTTTGGTTCTCCTCTTGTCTGACCACTCTATGTCATTCTCCATCTACCTTGTGGCCTTATAGAATGAATGTCCTCCAAGGCTCTGTCCTTAGCTTTGTTCTTTTCTCTCTCTACTTTTTCTCTTAATAGTTTTATATCTACTCCAGGTCAATTCTCATCTCTAGACGATGACTCTCATCTTTATCCTGAGCTCCAGTCCCCTGTGTCTAATGGACTACTGGACAGTTCCACTTATCCTTCCAGCACCTCAAATTAAACATGCCCAAAATTGAACTCATTATCTTCACCACTAAACCCATCTCTCATCCACACTTCCTAGTTTGTATTGGCAGTATTGCCATCTTCCTAGAAACCCATTTTCAAAGCTCCATTCATCTTTGACTCTTCCTTCTTCCTCATGGCCAAAGATTCAACTTCTTCCTGAGTTCAAATCTAGCCACAAATATTTACAAGCTGTAGAACCCTGTGCAAGTCATTTAACTCTGCTTCCCTCATTTTCCTCATCAATAAAATGAGCTGGAGAAGGAAATAATGAACTGCCCCAGTATTTTAGCCAAGAAAACTTCAAATGGAGTCATGAAGAGTCAGACATAACTGAATCAACCGAATGACAATACTATGTGCCAGGCACAGTGCTAATTGCCAGAAAATAAAATGGGATATTTGGGATTTTGAAACACAAAAAATAAATAATGTTATTGATTTATCCCAACAGGTATTTCTTAAATGTCCCAAGTTCATGGCAGAACCTGAGGACTATCTCCTACTGCAGGCTATATCTTAGTAAGGGCTATAATTGCTAATAGTTAGGTATTAGTCAGATGTCTAGACACTGAGCAATGTTGTCACAGTGGATCTCTTTCATTCACCGTTGTTTGGCCAAACTATGTTCGATGTGTTCAATTGTCTTCTTGTTTCATTAAGGTCTGGTGTCGGGACTGGTTCCAATGTATATTGGTGAAATCTCTCCCACATCTCTCCGAGGTGCTCTGGGAACCTTACACCAGCTGGCCATTGTCACAGGGATTCTTGTCAGTCAGGTAAAGAACAATAGCATGTGACAAAAAAAATTATGATTATTCTGGTGAAAACAAAGAGGTTACAGACATGACGTGGCAACTAGATATCTAGTGCCCTAATGAGTAGATCTGAGATATTGCTCAATTTTATTTTTCTCCAGCCTACATACAATGGTGTTTTTCCATATTTTGAAATATGGAAATATATATCTTTATCATATTTTGTTTCATCTGATACTTTAATGAAGTAGTACGCTTAGGAGAATCCTCAGTCAACAAATGAAAAAAATAATAAACCGGGACAGAAAGGTAAAATGACTTGCATGGTGTCATCACTGGACTAATTGGTGCCGTAAACAGTCAGAACAAGAAGACTAGTCTCCTCTCTCCTTCCTATTTTCTTTACACTGTGAGAGTGATGCCTGAAGAGTCAGTGGGAAAAGTAGGCTTGGAGTCTGAGTACCCCTATTCAAATACAGGCTCTGCCACTTACCCCCCACTCCATAAGATATTGGGCTAATACCTGTACCTCTTTGGGCATCACTTTCCTCATCAGTGAAATGAAGGTGATAGACTAGATGGCTTCTAAGGTCCCTCCTAGCTCCAAACCTGTTATCCTACCCCCCCTCCTACACAATAGAAGGCACTAAGTAGGAAGCCAACTGTCCAGCTCTCTCCAGCACCAAAAGGCCATTTCCAAGAGGTTGAAGGCACCATTTTTTTCTGTGTCCATGGGCATTTGACTGGTAGGGTCTGTCCATTCCCAATCCCATCTGCCTTACACCTATTATTGTCCATTCTGATTTTACTCCTCTTTTTCTCTGTTGTCCATCTGAAGTTCAGTTAGCTTAAAGAAATCATTAAGAAAATAGAGGGGCTGGACTGAAGTATGAAGGGCTTCTGGGTCCTCAACAACACAAAGATTCCATCATTCTGTCCACCTTAATTTTCAACTACCAGTTGTGCTCAGAGCAAGCAGATTAGTAAAATGTTTCCATTTCATGTGGGTTAAGAGATGGCAAGCACATGATTTGCCAATATAGTAAGTGGTTATGAGTCAATGGCCTCAGTCTGTTGCATAAGTAATATGGTGTGGGTCTATCTTTTACAGGTCATTGGACTTGACTTTATCCTGGGCAATGATGACATGTGGCCTGTTCTGCTTGGCTTATCTGGTGCACCCGCTGTCCTTCAGTGTCTGTTACTCTTCTTCTGTCCAGAGAGCCCCAGATACCTTTACATTAAGCTGGGAGAAGAGAACAAAGCCAAAATGAGTAAGACCCTCAACTACTCAGTTATTCTCCTAACTGAGCTTCCCTGTGTTTTCATTTCAAGAAAATCATCTGTAAGCACAAAATTACTTTACACTACTAGCCAAGGATCCCCTCCAGATGAAGGCACGTGGGGGAAGACACCACTGATGCAATGAAAATTGGATTGGGGCATGTGGTTCTTCACCTGCAAATATTCACAAACCACAATTAGAACACACAAAGATAATTCCACATATATGTACCACCAAGTATATAAGCTAAGTTTTTTGTTATCTGAGGCTACTTCTCAAATTACAGGATTACAAATTTAGAACTGGAAAGGATCTTAGAAGCCTTCTAGTCCAAGCTCCTAATTTTGCTGATGAGGAAACTGAGGCAAAAAGAGTGACTTGTCCAAGGTATGAAAGTGGAGTTTTTTAAAAAATTTCATTCATGGCGATTCTAAATCTGGGATAATGACATGCCAGGCAATATATCTCAAAAAACTGACGGAAAGACAGAGATTGGATTTTCGCATTCTTGTTTAGTACAGATTTTAAAGGTTCTAAACCTGTTAGTTTACTGGGTTTGGGCAGAGAACTGATGACATCAAAATTGACCATTTATTCAATACCTGTATGAACCAGTTATATTCATGTAGAGGAAAAACTGTTCTGTAACCACCAGCTTTACCCTCTAGCCTCTAAGTATTCTAATAACAGCAGCTAGCAAAATGCTTGCTATATATTCAAGGCAGCTGGGTGGCTTAGTGGATAGAGCTCTGAGTCTTGAATCAGGAAGACCTGAGCTCAAATTTGGCCTCAGACACTCACTAGCTGTGTGATCCCAGGCAAGTCACTTAACCCTGTTTGCCTTAATTCACTGGAGAAGGAAATGGCAAACCACTTCAGTATCTTGACAAGAACATGCAAGTCACAAAAAAGTTGAATATGACTAAACAACTGAACAACAAGTCAAACATAGAGAGGTAGCATTTCACAGTGGTTAGGGAGTCAGCCTGGGAATCAGGGACACCTTGGTTCAAGTCTGGCTTCTGACACATAATGGCTCTGTGGCACTGAGCAAGACACTTAATGGCTCTCATCTGTAAAATGGGAATAATAATATACTTATTTCCTAGAGTTGTTATGAGCATCAAAATAGATTCCACATATATGTAGATCAAAACAGAGTTTATATATGTATATATTCAAGTGTTACATAAAGGCTAGCTATTATAATTATTCATCATGAGTAAGTTACCCCTAGAAAGGCATGGCATAGTAGAGGGAGTCAGTCTGTGGGTTCCAGCCTGGGCTCTGATCCATACTGGTTTTGTGGTCCTGGTCATTTAAGCTCCATTCCCCTTGATAACTAGCAATCTAAGACTACAAATGGCAGAGTAAATAAGTATTGATTTGCATTGACAGAGGCAATCTCCCAGTGGTGAGTTCCTGATCCTAATGAAATCCCAGGGTCCAAGCTCAAGCGGCCAACATGAGACCTCTGAAGTTCAGCTCTTTTGTTCCTGCTATAAAATGAGGTCCGACTAGAGTCTCTAAGGTTCCTTAGATCCTCGTGATTCTACAACAGAGACCAGGGAGGTGTTTTCCCTGATAGGAAATGTTCTGCTTTTTCTAAAGTTCTAGGCATAGTTTAGCAAATAGAATAAAATTCCCATTCGATGATCTCAGTAAGAGCATCAAACATTATGACTCTTCCATAAGCATAATTAAAATAATGAGCAAGTAACAACTGATGAAAGAGGTAAGTAACATGATCTCTTTTGGAACAGATTTGAAAAGGCTCAGAGGAGGCTGTGACCCCACTAAGGACATGACAGAGATGAAAAAAGAAAAAGAAGAGGCCTCGAGTGAGAAGAAAGTGTCCATGATTCAGCTTTTCACCATGGCCAGCTATCGGCAGCCCATTCTGGTGGCACTGATGCTGCATATGGCTCAGCAATTTTCTGGAATCAATGGAGTGAGTTTCCTAATGATTTTTTTCCCACAAACCACATTTCCTTAAGTAATCAGATAAAATGATATTTACCTGCTGATGTGACAACGAAGAATCAAGGTAAATGGAGAGAAAGGAAAAAAAAGTCTTAAGGGGAAAAAAAGCTATAAAAGAAAGAGTAGCTGTCATAAAAAGAGAACAACTGGTAAATGTTGGCTCCAAATGTCTCCCAAAGAAGAATGTGAAATTCTTTCAGAACATCCCTAGAAATGGGGATAGGGAATACCCACTCCACATTCTAATGACAAAAATCATTTTTCTAGTTAGAAAGTTAAAAAAGCCTAACAAAGGTTTATATTCTATCTGTTACTATAGAAATTGGTCCAATAAAAAGAAAAGAAAGACCTTGTTCAAGAAAGAGAAAATATGTTCAATAATAATAGATATCCCTAAGGTATATCAAATTTGAAAAATTCTGGATCTGTGCTTTGGGGGTCCTTTAGCTGCTTTGGGGACTAAAGGATACAGCTGAGTGATCATGGGAAAGAGGGAGATAACTATCAGATGGTGACAAAATACATAAATATATATGTACATAAACACATGGGTGTATGTGAATATATACATATATATATGCAAAGTACATATATATGTATATATATGCAAAGTACATGATACGTATATATACATGTATGTATTTATGTGTGGACAGTTTTGAAAATCACATGTAGATAGATATATTATATAGAAAATGGTATTAAATGAAGATTTATGGATTCATATAGAATCCTCTTTTTGGGTCCCACTGTGGTCTTTTGCGGGGGCATTTAAGATCAGAATTAAATTTCTTTCAAAACACGGTTTATATTAGATATATAATATATTGCTATATTTAAAGAGGGATCGATATATAAAATCAAGTGATAAGCATTGCCACCATCCAATTCCTCATTTACCTACAAGCTTTATTCTTTGACTGTATGGCACCATTTTGTCCTTCCTTCTTCCCTCTAATCATCATTTGAAGCTGATTTCACCTATACAGAAGGTTAAAATACCAGTCCACAGGGAGATTTGCCCAGGCTCCTTCCCCTAAGAGGTCCTACATTCCTCCAAGAGTTGTCCTGACTGTAAAGAATGGTGAGAAAAATAGGACAAGTTATCTTGAAAATGGAAAGGCTAAATTGTGATCTAATTTTTTAAGCCTATCAGAAGGCGGCTTCTTTAATTGCAATGAGAGTAAAACAAGAGTCATTAGATTGGATTCTAGCTGAGGAAGTTCACATTAAATGATGAGGATGGACTTTTCAATAAAATTAGTCAAATGCTAAGGGAATTGTGGTATCTACTGAAGATTATTTTATGACATCTGCCTAGGTACAGGAGGAAGGAGCATAATTATTAGCTCACTTCTAAAGGCTCCCAAATGGTTCCATGATTCTACAAAGTATTTTGAAACTTCAGTAGATAGGTCCATGATGTGATATGAGTGGGTCATTCTTCCATTATCCAGGTTACAGCCCATCCTTGTTTGTTGTGATTTCTGTTCATGTCCTCCTATAAGCTACTCCAACATGCTCAAAGTTTTCCTCGACCACTTTTAACATTTTGTGGGTACAAGACCAGGACTCAGGATGTCCATGTTCAAGGCCTTCTTCCATTTCTTTAACATTTTGTGGAAGCCACAGCAGGTTCTAAAATATCCTCCTTCTGCCTTTTTTTAAACCTTCTCTGGGGACCAGAGCAGGACTCAAGATGTCCATTTATGTGCCCCATTCTCAATCTCAGGTAGGTGGCACAGTAAATAGAGCGTCAAGCCTGAAGTCAGGAAGACTCATCTTCCTGAGTTGAAATATGGCCTCAGACAGTTCCTAGCTCTGTGACTTTGGGCAAGTCACTTATTCCTATTTGCCACAATTTCCTCATCTGTAAAATGAGCTGGATAAGGAAATGGCAAACTGCTCTAATATCTTTGCCAAGAAAATCCCTAATGAGGTCACAGTCAGACACAACTGAATAATGTTCTCACTCTGTGACATGCCCATCTCCTTTTGCAATCTTGTATTTTCCTGGATATTTCTTTTTTTTTTAATCCATACTTTTTAATCTTTGAATCAATACTGTGTATAAGTTTGAAGGCAGGAGTGTACAGGCGATAAGAATTAAGTGACTTGCCCATGATCACACAACCAGGTTAGGACCCAGATCTCCTGTCTCTCAGCCTGACTCTGAATCCACTGAGCCACCCAGCTACCCCCTAGATAACATTTCTTATATACGTCTTTTGTGAAAGTCATCATCAGTAATGTATTTCAACCTATTTATCACCACTCTGACCTCCCAGTTGCCCTTTAAATCACCCACAATTTTGATTCTTTAGAGACTGATTCCCATGATTCCCATGATTCCCAAGTATATAGCATTGTTGAAAGCATATTGGCATAGAAAAACTAGTGGCAACATATGAAATAATTCTATAAATTTTTAAAGATATATTTCAAATTTAGAAATGTTAAGCTTTAAAAATATTCCTTTGTAGTCAAGTCAGGACCATTGCCCACATCCTAAGTGATCTAGAGGAGTCCCCCAAGCATCTTCTTGGAGTTAAAAAATTGGGTATTTTCATTTTCCCCTCAGATCTTTTATTATTCCACCAGTATTTTCTACACAGCTGGAGTAGAACAACCAGTTTATGCAACAATTGGAGTTGGAGTAGTGAACACTATCTTCACAGTTATCTCTGTAAGTAAATACCCCTTCATAAATAGTATGACTTTTTTTTCTTTTTCCAGGAAAATAATGTCAGTGACTTTGCTCAGGGTACTGTAAAAGCAAAGGGATCATGAAAATGTATTCTTGCCTTTAAGTAAACCATCTCCCCCCATCCTAGTCAAATGCAGACATTGTTGATCAAGGGGTCTGTAATTGGAATTATCTGTTTGAAAACTTTTTGATCAAGCCAGGGTTTGGAATGTCATGAGTCTCTGGCATGATAAGGATGGATGAGTCTTACTCGAGGGGTCCCTCCCAGTTCTAATGCTCTTTAAGAACATCTGTAAATCAGATATTGCTTTTCCAGAGGTTTGGTTTAAATTAAAATACAAGCAATACTGCTGTAACTCTTATCAGGGACTAACACGCATGGAAAACAGCCAGAGGACCCATTTAACCAGGTTCACTGCTGTCAAAGTAGAATATGTTTCTTGAATGGGAAAGATATTAGAATTTGCATAGGGACTTCAGCACTAAGAAGTATGTAGAGAAATGAAGATTGGGCAGGTGAGGAAAGAACAACACCGCCCCGGGACACAACCCTGCTGCCCTGGCCAGTTCCAACCCCATCAGTATGCAAACCATTGACCAACCTGCAACTGGCTTTAATGTAATACTACCAAGAATCCTATAAGAAATACATTGCCTTTTTAATCACATGACAAGGTAGAGAAGACAAAGAAGACAAAGTACGAAGAAATGCATCACTAACTATAATACAAATTAATTCTTGGGAGAATTTGATCAACTTAATAGACAGCTTCCACTTCGTTAATTGATGTGTACAAGAGAGATGTAAGAATATCGTACAGAGAAGATTAGCCTCTGTCTCAGGAAGACCTGGTTCATGCCTCACTTTTGATCCGTCTGGAATATGTAATCTTTGGCAAATCACATCAACTTTCAAGGCCCTAGATAATTAACTCTTTAAGACCAAACAGCTGTCCATCTTTATTGATAGAGGAAGTTTCCTAATCAGGGAAGGAACTCAATACACCAATGAAATCTCAGGTCTGGAGCCCAAAAAAGCATGAGGTGCAATCAGTTTATATTCATCTGGAAGAATGTATAGAAAAAGGAAAAGAGAGACAAACAGACAGACAGACAGACAGAGAGATAGAGAAGTAGGAAGATCAATTAGCAGGTTATTACAACAGTCCAAAACAGAGGTCATAAGAGCCTGAGGGAGGTGGCAGGTTTTTTAGTAAAGAGGATTTAAGAGATGTTGAGGATAAGACTTGGCAACTGATTGGATATGTGAGATAAAAGAGAATGAGGCATTAAAGATACTTCTGATGTGAACCCTGGGTGACAGGAAGGATGGAGTACCCTCAATATAAATAAGGATCAAATGAAGGGGTCAAATGTAGTGGGGGAAATAGTCCCATTTTAAATAAACTGAGTTACAAAAAAATGATGGAATATCTAAGTAGAGCTGTCCATCACACAGCTGCTGAAGGTAGACTGGAGTTTAAGAGAGAGGTTAGGGTGTTAAGTGGCTCCCTGATAACCTGAAAAGAGTGAGGTGCCTTCTCTGAAAGGCTTAGCCATTTAGTAAGTAAAAAGTAAGTACTTAAAGAGTATAGACAATAATAACTAGCATTTATATGGCACTTTAAAGGTTTACAAAGCACGTTACATGCTAATTCATTTGATCCTCACCACAATCCTATTATAGTTGCCATATTACAAATGAGGAAACTAAGATGCAGAGAAATTACCTGGCTTGCTTACTCAGGGTTACAAAACAATGATGTCTCAGGCAGAATTCAAGCCCATATCTTCCTAACTCTTAAGTTCTATACTAGTATCCTGGCCCACCTAATGGCCAGTATATATTAATGGAGGATGGAAGAGGAAGAAGTTTACTGGACAAGGAAAATTAAGAGAGAAGATAGAACTTAAGTTGGTCCTTGGAGGGTGGATATAAATTTTAGTAGGATTTGGGATTCCAAGTTAGGCAAATAATATGAGCAAAGATGTTGAGTCAGAAATGACCATGTTCCATTTAGAAGATAGCTAGATTGGCTAGATCAAAGCTTTATTTTCTCTCAGAAGTGAGATAAGGTTAGAAAGGTAGGTTGGTGCCAGGTTGGAGAAAGCTGTAAATGCCTTTGGACTTTCTCTTTAGATAATGAGGAACCACTAAAGTTTGGAGGAGGGAAGGTTTCTTGACCCTGATGAAAGCATTCTTTTAAGAAAATGGATGGGGATGAAGAGGCTGGAGTCAGAAAGACCAGATGTTGTAGTTTTCCAGATGTGAGACAATGAGGTTCTGCACAAATGGGAATGGAAAACAGGGATAGCCCAGGAGAGATATTATGATGAAAATGACAGAACTTGGTGATGAATTGGTTATGGTGAGCAAGAGGAAGGGGTTAGATGATTGCTAACATACTCAAAGTAGCTTGCTTACTCATAGACTGTGATTAATGGTCCATTTGAAACAATGCTCAGATATCAGACTCCCAAAATGAAGATTAAACTGATTCACTTGAGGTTCTTATTTCATGATGTTCTGTATTTTGTTAATTAAACTTGTTCACATCAGAAAAAGTTTAATTCTTGAATCCTATCAGGGCAGGGAGTAAGATGAGACACTAAAGGACATAGGATGATGATACAGAAATTCATTTGATCCAATTTATTTAAAGAAAAACAACTGTTGAAGTCGGTGAACATCTGGACATTTTCATCTATAGGAGACTACATAATTGGTTTGCCTAAAATTTTCACTGTTCACCTGATCATTTGGGGACATTTTGAAGTCATAGACTTAAATGAGATCAAATTCAGTCAAGCAAAACATTTATGAAGTGTCTGGGAGTCACTGGGAGAAGGGAGTGCAAAACTATTTGAAATGCAGTTTTTGCCCTCAGGAAGACTGTAATCCAATCAGAGTGAAAGGAATATAGTGTGATAAAGTGGCAACCCACAAAGAATAAAATGGATTGCTTTGCAATAAGGATCCATTTAAGAATCAAGTTTGTAGTAGTCCCAGTCAACATGATAGTGAAATTTTCTCCAACAGTTTTCAACAGAACATGAGTAGAAGCAGAGAAGGTGGGTGAGCACTGGTGGCAGCACAAAATCAGGTTTTGGCAAAGCTTTATTGGAGATGGTACAAGGCGGCAATGCCTTCAAAGATGGAAGGCAGCTTAGAGTTGAAAGGGTTAACTATAGGGTCAAGTTTGTGAAGAGAGGAAAGTGAGAGGAGAATAAGCATCATAAACTGGGAAAACTAAGAGATATGGAGGGATTGGAGGCTGTTGTGAGGGTGAAGAATAGAGTTAGGAATGAAATGGACAAAGAGATGGAAGGACAGGAGGCTATGATTAAAGAGAGGAATTTCATTTCAGGAATATGAAGATAATATATGAGAAATGGTAAGATTTAAGATGTGTCCATGCCAGTGTGTGGTTTAATCATATATCAAGTTAGAAATAAACTCAGAAGACATTTAGTCTACAACTTTCATCTTGCAGAAAAGGAAATTAAGAAGGCAGGCAGTAGATATCAGCAGTAGGAATAGAATTCAAGTCCATGACTCCAAAGCCTCCAAGAATTTCTGTCACAATTACGGTATCAGAATAAGTCTTTAGTGGAAGTAGTAAATAGAGATAGACAATGGGATAGAAAATCAGAGTTGACTTAAGAACTCTGTTCAAACAATGATCACCCATGATTCCAAAGGGTTGATGATGGCAAATGCTACCCATCTCCTGCCAGAGAGGTGCAGAATATCTTTTGGAGGGGGGACATGCACAATTCAGGAATTTACTATTCTTTATGATGCATATTAATTACATGGATTTTGATTCTTTCCACCCACCACCCCAGAACAGGAGAAAAGGGAGGAAAAGTAGATGTTTGTTCATTAGAAAAAATAAATCAAATTAAATGTAAAAAAACAGAATTCATTACAGCCCCAAAATATTTGCTGGGCTTTAGAGGCAGTCTCAATAACTACCTAAGGATCCTGAGTCTAAAGTGATTATATCTCTGAGCTTTCTCTTTAAAGACAAAATAGACTTTTCCATGTCCTGTCTCTTCCATGCTCTGCATCTGGGTGGCTGTCCTGGCCTGCTTCAAGGAGACACTCAACCTCAACTTGACATGAATTTTAGAGTTTATTTTAAAAATAGAGAGTACTGGTAGAATACAGTAATTGTTATTCTTCAGAACCAAGAAGTTGGCATTAAGAAAACATAGCAAGAAAACAATTTCATTTTATTTTATGCCATAGTGTTACAACAATATCAACATTGAAAACTATATTTTTAAAAAAATCATAATGCCAGAGTGATGTTAGGATACTGGCAAGATTCTACCAATATTTTTATTCTTTTCTACAAATTCATTCCCCTTAGTGATAATAGGTTAACTATTATCACATCTATTTGATGAATCTGTCTAAACCAGCATTTAGCCTATAGCCTACGAACTTGTCTTTTTAAATACTTTGATAGCTATATTTCAATATCCAAAATGGTTTCCTTCACAATCTTATCAGTTTTTTTTAATTTTATGCATTTTGAAACATGATTCTGAGAAGGAGGGTCCATAGGCTTCACCAGATTACCAAAAGAGTCCATAGTATAAAAAAGATTGACATCTCCTCTAAATTCAGACAGACAACTTTACATGTTGCTTTGGTATCTCCCAAATCCAGTAACTCTCCCTAGAGCACAATGAGAACTTCTGACTCAATAACATGGAGTCTGAGGACTTGTAGGAGCCTTGGATAAATTCTGGGGATTGAATTTTTTGAAAAAAATATTTTAATAAGTATAATTCGTTTTCTATGTAATCCTACATATTCTATTTTATGCATTTTAAAACATCATTCAGAGAAAGGTTCCCCACTGAGTGTCAGAGGGCAATCAGGATGTCTATATGTATATCCATACTGTTTTGTGTATCTGTGATACACAAAAAAGTTAACAACTCCTACCCTCTAGCTATTTATTTCAGTATGGCTGGCTTACCAAAAGGTTAATGAGCTCACTCAATGTGCTAAGTCTTAGAAAAATCATGCAAGGGATTTCCCTTCTGTTACTCACTGACCCTCACAATGGGGGCCCCCCAACACCTGGCAGGAAACGAATCCATTCAACAAACACTAGGTTTGGCCAATTGTACTCTTTCAAGATCATCTTTAAAGTAAAGGCTCCAATTAGACACATGCCCAGAAGAGCAGTTGACAAGGTTGCCAATTAGCATTCCCCAAATTCCATCCTTTCAGAGGAAGAGTTCATCAGGAGAGGCAGCTGGTACACTCACTCAGCTGCACTAGTTATGTTCAAACCTTGATGCTTCTGATCCATGGATCAGGTGAAGAATGCCGACGTTCCTGTGCTCATCATTTGACATTTTAACTCAACAGCAGGGGACGTGAGTGAGAAAAGCCAGTGCATGTTTAATGCCAGTATTTAAGATCTGTGCTCTAGACAAAGTCCTGGGGATTTACGTCATTGAGCTTATGTATAAATCAGAGTAAATGGAAACTTCACTATTTTTTAACACAAGCTTAGAACTCGTAGGAAATCAACCAGGAAAAGTCTAAAATTTACAGCGTCTGAACTTTGTTTATCAATTCGACTGAATAAAATGTCGGAGGCAGTTGGCATGAAGGAGAAAGGTCTTGGCTGTGCAAATCAATTTAATTCAATTTGTGATCCATTTAGCTCAGGCTTTCAACAAATATTTGAAGTTCTACTGTGTGCAGGGCATTGTTGGAATCATAATGAATAACTCCTGCTTTCAATGAGCTTTAAATCCAATAGGGGAAGAGAGAAGCTAGGTAGCTTAATAGATAGAAGACTAGGCTTGGAGATAGGCGGTCTTGGGTTCAAATCTAGCCCGAGATACTTCCTAGCTCTGTGACTTGGGCAAGTCACTTAACCTCAATTGCCTAGCCCTTACTGCTCTTCTGTCTAGGAACTAACACTTGGTATCAGTTCTGAGATGGAAAATAAGAGTTTAAAAAAAAATAAATCCAATAGGGGAGATGATATGTGTAGAGATAACTGAAATACACAGTAGAGTGGGAACAAATAATGAGAGAAGTTCAAAATACTATTTTTTCTTTAAACCTTTACCTTCCATCTTAAAATCAATACTGTGTATTGGTTCTAAGGCAGAAGAGTGTTAAGGGCTAGGCTATGGGGCTTAAGCGACTTGCCCAGGGTCACACAGCTAGGAGGTATGTGAGGCAAGATTTGAACCCAGGACCTCCCATTTCTAGGCCTGGCTCTCAATCCACTGAGCCACGTAGTTGCCCCCTCAAAACACTATTGAGAAGAGAAGATTTTTATTGGGGATGGCAATCAGAATTTCATGAAAGAAATGGTATATGAGGTAAATCTTGAAGGAAAGTTAGGAATTCTACAGATAGACCTGGATAGTTGGGGTAAGAAAATGTGTTCCAGGCAGAGAACAAACAAAGGTACAAAAACAACAAGGTGCATGGCATATTTGGGCAACAACATGCAGACCAGGTTGGATGAATCATGGGGACATGTTTCAGAGAGGAGAACCTGAGTATTAATGATAGGAAAAGGGGCCAGAAGGACATGAAACTGAGGGGCTAAAAATCTGGAACTTATTCAGTAAACATTTGGGAGCCATTCAAAGTTTTCTGATTAATTGGCGGCAATATGAAATGAATTATAGGAAAAAATAGTAATGTGAACAGGTAGGAAACTACAATAAGAGCTCAGGAGAAGATAGTGATACCCTGAAGTAAGGTCATGGAAGAGGAGATGGAGATGAAGAAATGCATGGGAGAGATTTTGCCAGGGTAAAATTGACAGAACTTGGTCATTGATTGGTCATGGGGATGGAGGGTGGAAAAGGAAGGAGCTGAAGGAAATATCAAGACTTTGTGCCAGGAGAATAATGATACCATTAAAAAAAAGAAGTCAGGAAATTATCAAGAATAGGGCAAAATGATCTTTTTGGATTGGAATAGATGTGGAGCATGGCGGGGGGGGGGGGTGTTCTCTGAGTGGATATGTCCACAAGGCAAACATAAATGAAAGTCAGAAGCATAGAAAAGAGGCATGGCTTCAAATACTTCTTTTTTTTTTTCCTTTTTTGCCCCTCAATAACCCCTCCAACCTCCCACTTTATAGCCAATGGCCTTGGGCTATTAATGATTGCCTCTGTCAGGTATCCTTCATCTCATTGCCACTGGCTTATTTCCATTTGCTCATTAGCATGCCTAAGTTTCCCCAAATTTTTTTAAAGCCTCCCTTTGAGCCTTCTTGTTTGTCCATCTGTTGCCCCTCTATTTTCAGTCAAACTTCTTAAAAGATATATAGCTAGATGTAAAATGAATAATTTTGATTATATTAAATTTAAAAGTTTCTGTACAGACAAAACTAATGTAACCAAAATTAGAAGGGAAGCAACAAATTAGGGAAAAAATTGATAACAAAAACCTGTGACAAAGGTCTCATTTCTCAAATTTATAAGGAACTAAGTCAATTGTACAAAAAAATCAAGTCATTCCCCAATTGACAACTGGTCAAGGGATATAAATAAGCAGTTTCAGATGAATCAAAACTATCAAAAAGTACATGAAAAAGTATTCTAAATCTCTCTTAATTTGAGAAATGCAATCAAAATAACTCTGAGGTACCACCTCACACCTAGCAGAATGACCAATATGACAGTAAAAGAAAGTAATAAATGTTGGAGAGGAAATGGAAAAATCAGGACACTAATGCATTGCTGGTGGATTTGTGAATTAATCCAACCATTCTGGAAGGCAATTTGGAATCATACACAAAGGGCTTTAAAAGAATGCATGCCCTTTGATCCAGCAGTACCACTGTTGGGTTTGTACTCCAAAGAGATAATAAGGAAAAATACTTGTACAAAAATATTCATAGCCTTGCTCTTTGTGGTGGCAAAAATTGGAAAGTGAGGGGGTGTCCATCGATATGGGAATAGCTAAACAAATTGTGGTATATGATGGTGATGGAATACTATTGTGCTGTAAGGACTGATCATCTGGAGGCTTTCTTTATGAACTGGGAGAACCTCAATGAACTGATGCAAAGTGAACAAGCAGAACCAGAAGAGAAAGTAAAACATTGTGGGAAAATGCAATGTAATAGACCTTGCTATGAGTAGCAATGCAACAAGCCAGGACACTCCTGAAGAACTTGTGTAAAAGAATGCTATCCACATTAAGAGAAAGAACTGTGGGAGAAGAAATGCAAAAGCAAAACATATGATATCACTTATCACATTATATATATACATATATTTATGTATATATGTGTGTGTGAGAGAGATTTGGGGACTAGGCTTTTAAAAACTTGTTCAATAACAAAAATGAATAATATGGAAATAGGTATCAAGTGACAACATTTGTACAAACTCAGGGGAATTGTTTGTCAGCTCTGGGAGTGGGGAGGGAAGATTAGGAGGAAGGGGGTGTAGTTGTTAACCCCATGAGTTGTTGTATAAGGGCCACTTCTCCCTCACAGCCACCCCTCCTTATTACAGAGTCAAAATGGGGTTTCTTGGGGAAATGGGGATCCCTGGACATTCCTGCCGGGGTAGAGAAGTTAAAGGAATTATACTTCCCTTTCCCTCTACTCTCACTATTACCACCTTAGGGGAGGCCTTTATTATCACCTATAAATCTTGATGCTTACTCTCAGCCCCTTTCTCCTTTCAAACCACTGCCAAAATCTTATTTCTTATACATAGATATGGTCGTGTCATTCTTTTGTTTAAAATCCTTAATGGCTCCCTAAAGCCTACTAAAGCTCATGTTCCTTTTCCTGGCATTTAAAATTTTCCACATTCTGCTGCCATTTTCCATCTTTAACATGTATTTCTCACTGCCACACATTCTATGATCTAAACATAATGAACTATTCTGTTTTCTCCTGGTTCTCTTCCTTCCATGTCTTTGAGTATTGCACCTTCCCTTTTCCTCTTCAGCTATTGAATTCCTGCTCATCCTTAAAATCCAACTCAATGCCATTAAGCTTTGCCTGATGACTTCACCTTGCCCCTCTACTTATTGGTAATCTTACTCTCCTTGAAAAAAAAGCACTTGATTCAGAGTCAGAAGCTCTAGATTTGAATCCTGAGTCCTCTAGTTTGCAAATCTCATCTTACTAGGCTTCTCCTCTTCTAAGAGGATTAGACTAGATGATCTCTAAAGATTCTTTCCGCTCTAAATCAGATGACCCTACTGATTCACATAGCACTTTTTAGCATCTCTCTAATGCACTTCTCATAAAATAGCGAGTTTTATAGTTGCCTGTGCCCTCTACTAGATCTTAAATTCTGTGAGAGTAGGGAATAGGTCTTATATAAATTTTGTATCTTCTCAAAGGCCTTGGAAACAAAGTAGGCATTGATTAAATGTTTGTAGAAGCAATTCATACATAATATATATATCTAGAAACTTTGTACATGGAGGTAAACATTGAAGCTAAGGGACCAACTGAGATCATCAAAGAAAAAATCATAGAACAGAAAGGAAAAGAGAACTCTAGGGAATGCCTTAATTTAGAGAGGAAGAGAAAGAAGAGAATTCAGTGAAAGAGGTATTGAAATTCCAGCCATTCAGAGAAGTAAAAATTTAGTATTTATTGAGAACTTCTATTCCTGGACAAATTCTTGTATTTCTCTTCATCTAAGTTTATCTATGAAATGAAATATTGTCTTCCCCCTCCCCACCTTAAAACATTAAACGAATCCATAGACATTAAAACTCTTTGGAAGCAAAAACACCACACAAGTGCAAGACAACCTCATGTACGGCAGCCTTCCCATCTAAAAAAATTCTGATTTAATTTTTTTAACTTTCCCAGGTCTTCCTTGTGGAGAAAGCAGGGCGACGTTCCCTATTCCTGGTGGGCTTGTCAGGGATGCTTGTATGTGCCATTGCTATGACAGTGGGGCTCGTATTGTTGGTGAGTTTGGGGTTGGTCAAAGCTTTATCTTTAGTCACACAAATATACTAAAATCTGGTGTACTTTTTAAAAATATTTATTTATTTGTTTGTTTTTAAAAACCCTTACCTTCCATGTTGAAATCAATAATGTATATTGGTTCCGAGGCAGAAGAATGGTAAGGGCTAGGCAATGGGGGTCAAGTGACTTGCCCAGGGTCATACAGCTGGGAAGTGTCTGAGGTCACATTTGAACCCAGGACCTCCCACCTCTAGGCTTGGCTCTCAATCCACTGAGCTACCGAGCTGCCCCCTATTTTTTAAAAAATATAATGTTGACTTTGAGAATAAAGGCAGGAGGGAATAGCAAAGGCAAATAAATAAAGGAAGTAAAAGAGAATGATTAATTTTGAAGAGAGCTTAATTACTTCATTAAGTTGGGAGAGTAACTATTTTATATGTCTATAAATTATATAGTAATGACAAAGAGGGGGTCATGGAAATGGTAGTACTTTCAAGAAGAATTGAGATCAGCTTAGCTCATGGGCCAGGAATCCCACCTGCTCATCACACCACGTCAAAGCCTTCTACTGGACCTTATTGCCCAGAACATGCCTGGGATGACCTTTCTCATCACTGGAAGCACTGTGGAAAGTCTTATGATGAAACACAAAGCGTTGAGACATGGTCCAAAAGAGAAAATCTTCCATTTGGTCGGATATAAAACAACTTTCAAGGGCAAGAGTTCCATGTGTGGCTACTTTGAGATTTCTAAAAGTCCTTCACTGGTAAAATGTTCATCTGCTTTCTTTCAGAATCGGTTTAGCTGGATGAGCTACGTGAGCATGATAGCCATCTTTCTCTTTGTGAGTTTCTTTGAAATTGGGCCCGGGCCCATCCCCTGGTTCATGGTGGCTGAATTTTTCAGCCAAGGACCACGGCCTGCAGCTATCGCCATTGCTGCTTTCTGCAACTGGACCTGCAATTTCATCGTGGCCTTGAGTTTCCAGTACATTGCGGTAAGAGGCTGGACACTGCCCAAGTGTGCTGACTGCATGGACACCAGAGGAAGCGGGTCTCGATAGCTTACTCATTACTCTTCTCTCTTTTCTTCTCTCACTGTAGGATTTTTGTGGACCGTATGTATTTGCCCTCTTTGCTGTGATCCTCCTAGGTTTTACTCTGTTTACATTTTTTAAAGTTCCAGAAACCAAAGGCAAGTCTTTTGAAGAAATCGCTGCAGAATTCCGGAAGAGGAGGGGGGGTTCCCCTACAGGACCCAAAACCGCTGTTGAACTGGAATACCTTGGAGCCAAGGAGAATGCATAAGAGAATCACCAGGCAGCCAGACATGAAAGCACAATTTATTTTGCATATGGCTCTTCTACAGAACTCGGAATCCTGAAGAATTCTTTTATTTTTTTAGGAAATATTAAAAAAAAAAGATCCCAAGAGGGATTTCCGCTGCTTTATTTGCAGGACTCTTGATGATGCATATTAAGGTGGCAGGCCCTGGATTCTAATATTCTTCCCCCATCTAATGTTCTCTTCCCATGTTGTCTTCAAGCTGGGGAATACACAAGATCTATTTCTTCTTAACAAATTATTCATTCTTTAGGAGCATTCCAAAGCATCACCAAATATCGAAAGGGTGCAGCTATCATATGTGTATTTGGATGTGTTTAAACTGGAATGTCCCTATCCATAGTTCTTGTGCAAAACAGGATCAAGAAAGTGGTAGCAAGACCTATGTCACAAAAGAGAAATGTGACCCGTGTCTCACTTGTTTAATTTCCCCCCTCCAATACTTTTCTTACACATTCAATTTCTTTCTAAGCTTAATTTTACATTTTATATTTTCATGTACATTTTTCCAGGACTGATGTGTATATTTAAGCATGCTTTTTTGGAGGAAAAAAGTCTATTTTCTTATTTGCAGGGTAGAAAAGCAAATCCATCTTTAAGCATTCAGCTTAGGTTTTAGATTCCTTATTTAAGGGGAAAAAAAAGTTTTGCTAAATAGGTATTGAAAAAGGTTTCTTTTTTGACCAATGTCAGAAGCGACTTGTGTTTCCATCTTACAAATTATACCAATTAAAAAGGAGAGAACTTCCTAGAAACAACCTTTTAAAAATAAGCTTTAGTTTGTCAACATGCTTCGGACTTGTGGGGTTTGGTTCTGAACCACACTAGAGAACCTATCCATTCCCTCTGTCTACACAGGAAGTCAAAGGCCAGGGAAGAACTGGGTAAAGGAAACAGTGTCAATTTAGCAGTATTCATGAAAAAAAGAGCATTTCCACTTAATGGTTTTTCTGTGATTGTTGCTATCTATGTCTGTCTAACAGCAAAAGAACTGATCTTTCAATCAGTTCTGTAAAGAGGAGGAAGGGAGTGGAGAAGAATCATCAATTTGACAACTTGAGTGTCACAGAAACTAGAGTGAAGGGAGTGGCCATGCTGACAATATTATGGATCCTTGAAGTATTTAGGCAATCCACCAACATAATTACATGCCAAGCACTGTGCCAAGCTCTGGGGATAAAAAGAAAAGGGGGGAAAATAGTCCCTGGAGCAGCCTGCATTCTAATGGGGGGGACACATGGAAAATATTTAGGTCAATGCAAAATACATAACGAGTAGATGGAAGGTCATCTGAGAAGAGAAGGCACTAGCAGCTGGAGGAATCAGGAAAGCCTTCCTTCAAAGGTTGATTTTGAGCAGAGTCTTGAAGGAAACAGAGGAAAAACAGAAAGTAAACAAGCGATTTAAGTTTTTGCTTTTCAGAAAATGGTTTTTGTATCTTACTAAAACGGTGCACAAATGTACAATGTGTCCATTTTAACCCATGATGTTTTAAGTAAAAATGTTTGTGAAAATATGTGGACTGTCTACTGATTAAAGCTGCATCTCCATAAGTCACAAAATAGCCTGAGATCTGAAGGGACTTAACATTGCGTGTTCATTTCAGCCTTGATTAAAGAGTTCAGTTTCACCAAACACAACTAATTATCAAAAAGACTAACTCGAAAGGCTGCTGTCAGTTGAATTTTGGAACCAAATTCAATTCATCCAGCAGACTTACTGATTTCCTTTTATGACTATGGCACTATGATAGGCAATGAGGGTTATTTAAAGATGAAGAAGATACAGACCTTGCCTTCAAAGAATTCACAAATGTAGCGAATGATTCAGTTAAACCGTTTTTTTTCTTTTATTTAGAAGCCTAAGTCGGGGTAATTTATAGGAATTGTAGTTCAAATACAAATGTCACAAAACCCACTGGCAGTTATTTATACACTGAGTTTACAACTTCCTGAACAGTTATACTAAGTGCTAAGTAAACACTAGGTTTAAATACTCTCAGGGGTTGCTTTCAACAGGAAGGCAATGTTGAAGTCAGTTTTTTCAGCATGTTGAAACTACAAAAGTCTTCCTTTAGCACTACAAATGGTCCCTAAAGAACATTAAATGTGGTTGTTAAATAATACAAAACAAAATGATGCCATTTCTTTTCTCTCAAACTGTTTGGTATTTTTGGCTTGATTGCAGCCTCAGAATGAGGCAAATATGAACATACACTCTCAGTGAAAACCAGATGAATGTTTTTGTAATCACAATCAACCAATCAACAAATATATATTAAGAATGCCCTATGTGCCGGGCACTATGCTAAGTGTTAGGGATACCAAGACAAAAACGAAACAGCTCTTGGCCTACCTTCTATCTGTCCTGTGCTGTCCATCTCTTACTGAACAGAGGAAGAAGAAGAGTGGCCTAGGACAGCTTCCATCTCCCCTTGTTCTATAGGACCTCTACTTTCTTGCTGTGCCCACCTGATTCGAATCTCCTGCCTCATCTCAGTGTGAGGGGGAATGATCTTCATCTGATTCTCAGTCTTCCATCTCCGGCTGTGCTGTCTCCTGCCTGATCTCCAGGCTTTGGAAGAACAGGGCCAGGAGAAAGGGTGGCCTTCTATCTGATCACATGCCCTTGTGCCTGATCTTCAGTCTCCTCTCCTCCTGTGAAGAGGAGAGGTACCTCCCATTGAATGATTAACAGAATCATAACTGATCACACCCTTCATATACCAATGATTTTGGTCATCATTCAAATCCCATTCCTCATCCCGTACTATCTGATTCCTTGCTCCTGTCCCCATCAACTCTCCCACTCAAAATCTCTTCTTCCACTGTGCCCTCTGAAATGCCTGTTCCGCAGGCAATAAACTTGCCCTTATTATCTTAAATCTTTTCCTCTCCCACCTTTTCCATATTCTAGCAATTATTGAATCCTGGCTCCCTTCTGCAAACAGTCTCCCTCATCACCCTTTCCAATACTGGTTGTACTTCTTTTACTCATTCCCATCAGCTCACAGATTGAGCTCCTTCCTCTGATTGCCACCTCCAGGTTTTCCTCTTACCTCCATCATTCAGTAACTGTTTCTCTTTTGAGATCCATACAGTACACGTCTTCTGCCCAGTCAAAATTCTGGTAGCTGTTGTCTATAGCCCTCCAAGATATTCTCCTTTGGGGGCAGCTGGGTAGCTCAGTGGATTGAGAGTCAGGCCTAGAGGCAGGAGGTCCTGGGTTCAAATCTGGCCTCAGATACTTCCCAGCTGTGTGACCCTGGGCAAGTCACTTGACCCCCATTGCCCACCCTTACCATTCTTCTACCTAGGAGCCAATACACAGAAGTTAAGGATTTAAAAATGTAAAAAAACAAAAAACAAAAAACAAGATATTCTCCTTCTTTAATGAATTCAGTACCTGACTCACAATCTTTCTCTCTGCCCCAAATCCTGCCTTATACTAGAGGATTTCAGTAAACATATTGATACCCTTAAACACCCTAAATGTTCAGATCCTCAACCTACTCATTTCCCATACAAAGCTGGGAATACCCCTGTATTTTTATGTGACCCACAAATATACCATTTCCATGTTCAAAAATTATAAAATCTCCTTATCTAACCACAATCCTTTGGCTTTCCACCTCTCTCTCTCTCTGCCTTCCCTTACCAAACCCTACTCTTTAGCCATACTTGTGACCTAGAATCCTTTGACCCTTTTCATCTCCTATTCCTTGAGTTCTCCACAAGGTTAATTCTTCCAATTGACACCTTCTCCTCTTCCCTATATGAACCAATTCAGTTCCAGACAGTTTAGCTCTACACTATCCTATTCTCTTGGGTCCCTTGTCTTTCTTATCATATATCCAATTGTGCCCTACTAAACCTAAGCCTCAAATTACTCTCACCAGGTGCTGCCTTAACTGCTGTCCATATGATGCTTATTGGTGAAGAAAATCACACAACTGTTCTGAATGGGTCATAATAAATATTTATGTTACACAACTCTTATATCTCATCAACTCACCAACCCACTCTCCATAGTGGCTCTTTCAAACTTTTTCATCCCTTCTTGAATCTCCCATGGTTCCTCTTTTCCCTACTCTCAGATGAAAACCCTGCCTTATAATTAGGAAAAAAAGAAGTAATTTGCAGTAAACTCTTTTTTCTCCTCCCTTCCTCATATCACTTGAATATCTTTTGCCACTATCTCTTTCACTTCTGTCTCAGTGAAAGGGAGACAAATAGGTGGACCCACTCCTGGCCTAAACAAGCTGCTTTACCTGCCCATGTAATCCCATTCCATCCCATATCCTCCAACAGATTGCCTCTTTTGTCATCCCCTCATTTGTAATCAATTTCTTCCAACCTACTGGCCCATCCCCTACTGCCTATAAACATGACCACATCTTCCCTATCTTAAAACAAAACAAAACAAACAACCAAACCAAAAAAAAAAAATCTGACTTGATCCTTCCATCCCCACTACTTACTGTCCTTTATCTTTTCTGCCTGTTGTTGCCAAATTTTGAGAAAGCCATTTATAATAGATGTTTCTACTTCCTCTCCTCTTACTCTCTTCTTAACTTGTTGCAATCTGGCTTCTAGTCTCCTCATTCTTCCTACTCTCTCCAATGCTACTCTCTCCAAAGTTACCAGTGATCTCCTAATTGTCAAATGCAATGGCATTTTCTTGATCTTCATTTGTTCTTGACCTTTTTGCAGCCTTTGACACTGTTAATCACTCTCTTCTCTTTGATACTCATCTCTAGGTTTTCAGGATATCACATACTCCTCCTACATTATCTAACCAATCTTTCTCAGTCTCCTTTGTTAGATCCTCATCCAGATCACATCCATTAATCATAGATGAGCCACAGGGTTATGTCCTGGTTCTTCTCTTCTTCCTCTGTATTGTTTCATTTGGTGATCTCATCATCTCCTGTGGATTTAATTATCATCTCTATGATGATGATTCTCAACTCTACCTCTCCTGTTTCAATCTCTCTGCTGACTTCCAGTCTCACATCTCCAACTGCCTTTTAGACATCTTCAACTGGTTGTCCAGTAGACATCTTAAACTTAATATGTTCAAAAGTGAACTCATTATCCACCAGCCTATAATTACCCTGGCAAAAAGAAAATAAAGAAAATGAAATTAGTTTTTTTAAAAAATCTGCTCTTAAATGCTGAGGGACTTTTGAGAAAGAAAACTAGCCATAGTCAGAGGAAGAACTGTGGGAGGAGAAATACAGAAGAAAAACAACTGCTTGAACACATGGGCTGATGGGGACATTATTGGGGATGTAGACACTAAACGATAATTCTAGTCCAACTATCAATAATATGGAATTAGGTCTTGATCAATGATACATGTAAAACCCAGTGGAATTGTACATCGGCTAAGGGGGGTTAGTGGAGTTTGGGGGAGAGGGAAAGAACATGAAATATGTAACTAGGGGAAACTATTCAAAATAAAAAAACTTTTTAAAATCTGTTCTTAATGATTCTCTATCATCAGTCCTAGAGGCATTTCATTTTGACAACAAAAATCTTGAAAGTAATATTTTCTGATACAAGTCTAGTATCTGAGATATATAAAGAATTGGTTTAAATATATAAGATATATTGATATAATTATATGATATGTATAAGATATATAAATAATTGGCATACAATATCTATATAAGAAAAAGTACTCCAAAAGATAAGAAGTCCCAGGGTATGAACAAGCAACTCTCATATGATAACATAAAATCTATTCAAAATTAAAATTCTATGTTTCAAAATGTATATCTTCAAAAATTCAAAATCTATAAAAATTCTCCAAATAAATTAAACTCAACAAATATTTCTTAAGCTCTGTATAGAGATTGATACATTCTAGAATTCTACTTAAAAGCAAAGTCAGACTCACTGGTCTGGAGTTACTCATCTTCACACTTTCCCCTTTGGCCAAACATGACATTTGCCATTCTCCATTCCCATGGTGTCTCTCCTATTTTCTACAATCTCTCAAAGATCACATTGGTGACTTCAGTAACCCCATGTAGCAATTCTTTCAATTACATGGGATGGAGCTAACCTGGATTGGGCAACTTTAGCCAGTCCTAACTATTAAGATTGAGAGGCATTGTGCTTAGTGGCTAGAAAGCCACCTTGGAATCAGAAAACCATGGGGTCAAGTTTCACTTCTAAGGCCTAGGCTATGTGACCCTAGATAAGTCACTTAATATCTCAGGGCCTCAGAGAAAGTGCTGGCCTGCATTGGTGAATAAAGTTCTTCACCTATAGATTGGCATTCAGATGCCAATCAAATCACAAATTTATATAAAAAAAAAAACAACCCCAAACCATGAAGATAATATTATAAATTGAATGTGAGAAGGTTGTCAGAATTACCAGAAACTATTCTGTTACAAAATAATCCATAGAGATCTTTTCTTTTCATACACTACCAATGAAACCTAAAACTAGCACAGGGCCATGAGGGCTTTGTTCTGAGGCCTGAAAACTGAAGAATTATGTAAAAATTAACAACTAAGCAGAGTAGAAGGTTTTCAAAGGACATGACTAAGAAGCAGAAAGAGGAAGGTTAGGATCTGGAAATTGGAGAGGGACAATGGACTGTAGTTTGTTCACGTCTTCCCTCTCTCTGTCTAAATCATAAAAAAACTCTTACCTATCCTGACTTGTTCCCTCAAACATGTTCTCTTTCATTCTCTTCTTCCTTTCTAGGCAGATCAGCTTCACATCCATAAACAATGATGCATCCCTCTGGAAGATGAATAACCCTGATATTATCTTCCCACCCAGGCTCTGCATGCGAGGGAGTTTCTGGTGGTATAAAATGAAAGTGGGAAGCTAAGTTTCAGGCACTGGAATACAGAACCTCTGAAGTCTCTTCCAATTCTGAGGATTTCTCCCCTAAGTCACTATAATCATCTCTCCCCTTCCTCCCATTAAAATCAATTTGTCTTCATTACTTCATGTATAATTTTCATATCATGAACAATAAAGTTTTAGTCAAACTTTAAAAGACTTTCAAAGACAAAGACACACCATGAAGCATGAAACCTTCTTCTGGCAGGAAGGGGAAGAAATTAAAAAGCAGAGAGACATCATTTGTGCCCATGGCTAGTGTGGGAAATACTGTTGTTTGAGTATATGTATTTATTATGAGAGGTTTTCTTGGTTTTTTTTCTTTTATTCTTTATTGGGAAAAGCCAATAAGAAGGAGAAAAAGCAAATCAATACTGGTTCATCAAAAGGAAAATAAAAAGATTTCTTGAGATTCTCCATTGTAAGTGATTGCATCAGGCACTATAAAATGCTACTGGTGTTTTTCCTACTTAGCCCTCTTACCTTATAGTATAACAATGTAATGTTTTTACACATTTTCCAAGGAAAAATCATTTTGCAAGCAATGTAAATAAATATTGTTTCAAGAGCCTACAGTCAAAATAGCCATGTTTTGGCTTGACATATGAATGTGTCAAGAAATGGGAGAATTTAGCTCTGAAGCATCACTCTAAAGAGAGATGTAGCCATACTCAAGCATATTATTTAAGTTCTTTGGAGATGGCCCATCTTTATTGTTTGCAACTCCTGCTGCATTGTAAACTCCTGATAAGCACATTTAACTTTTTAACATGCTAGCCAAGTACTGCTACAGATTTTTTGGCAGCCCTTTTTCTATTAGAGACTCATCCAATCAATCCCAGGAGCCTTAGGTCTCATATAAATTTTATAACTTACTTTATTTTCTCTCTCCACTGAAAATACACACTGTCTGGAATAACAGATTACGGAGGGGAAAGATTCCGGTCTCTAAGGGGACTGTGTTTTCATTTGTTTAATTTTATTATTTATACACCCACAATTCTTTCCTAGGTTTATAGGCAGCTTTTCTAGAGTATTGTTTCTTCAGGAAGAAAGATTGCTGACTGGATCCTAAGGAAGTCTGGGTTAGTCTAGTCTTGATTCTCTCACTGACTCCTTCTTCTTGTTCTTTAGTCATTTTTCAGTCATGGCCAGTTCTTTGTGACTCCATGTGGAGTTTTCTTGGCAAAGACTGGAGTGGTTGGCTATTTCCTTCTCCAGCTCATTTTACAGAAAAGGAAACTGAAGCAAACAGAGTTAGGTGACTTGCCCAGGGTCCCACAGCTAAGAAGTGTCTGCTCTCAGATTTGAATTTGGGAAGATGACTCTTCCTGACTCAAGATCCAGTAATCTATCCATTCTGCCATCTGACACTCCTTGTAGGACCCTGAAAAATATCTGCCTGACTTCCTATATCAGTAAAATAGTAATGATAATAGTTGTTCTATCTCAAAAAGTATGAGTGAAATAAAAGGATATGGTATATCTTTGGAAGAAAGTACCCATATAAATTTGAAGTCCTTTCATTATTATTTGACACTCTTTGAGGGACAATCCCACAGTGAGTAGGATAGGGCTGGGTAAAATCGGAGAAGTAATTGAGATGTGGCCAGAGTATATTGAGGAAATTAGGTGGCAGAATGGACAAAGTCCTGAATTTAGAGTCAGGAAGACCTAGATGTATGACCCTGGGAGGGTCATTTACCCATTCTCTGACTGTGTTTCCCCATGTGTAAATGAGAAAGTCAGACACAGTGGCTTCTAAGGTCCCTTCTAGTGCCAAATCTCTGATGTATGATCCTAATTTTTTATAGTCACTATTTTTCTAAGTTGGTTATTTATTTCTCCATATGGTTCATTGTAGGCCTTCTTATTATAAGGTCCTAATATACAAACATTTATAAGGATCATCATGGATAATAGTTGATTGTTGGTTATTATTAAATGTGAAATAGTCTAGTGGATCTGCGTTAGATGACAAGGATTTTTAAAGTAATATTTTATTTTTCCCCAATTACAAGTAAAACCATTTTTTAACATTCAATTTTTTAAAAGTTTTGAGTTCCAACCTCTCTCCCTCCTTCCCATACTCTCTCAGTCTCTCACCGATCTTCCTTCCCCAAGACAGTAAGCAATCTGATGCAGATTTCACATGGATGGCAAAGTTATTTTTTTAAGAGTGCTATAAATATTAGGTAAGACGACACACAAAAAATCTCAATTCTAAAATTAGAATTGCTTTCAGATAGTCCTTAAAATTATGTAATTATCATGGAAATATTAAGTAGCTTATATTCATTGACAAGTAATCCTTATGGCCAACCTCCCTACCACATATTGCTGACAACTATCTTGTGCTTTCAACCTCTCAAGTACAAAATAAAAGTATGGGTGCTGATAAAAATAATATTGCATCTTGTATAATTTTTCATGGCAATATATGAGTGACCTGGGAGTAAGAGGTCTATTAGCCAATGCCCTGAACCATCTGCTACTGTTTTTTCTACTCTCAGATTCTGTGGACATTAAGAAGAGTTATCACCAAAAAAGCCTGATTTCAGTTAAAAAGCATCCCTGTCTAACACTTTGTGCTGATAAATGTCTTGCTGGATGGTTTGTGCTGCTTTGTTTTGGAAGAGAAGTCACTATATCCAAGCTAGTTAACATATTTACTCAAATCACTTTCCCCCTTTATTTTTTTTTTACTATTTTCCTCCCAAATATTTGAAGAGAAAATCTGAAATCATTTTTTTCTCCTCATTATTCTGCTCATCTAAGAAATGGACTGCTTTGTCAGTCAAGAGAAGTCACTGTGAAGCCTTGATCAGAGGAGTTGGTGAGGTATGAATGGCCCACAGGACTGAGGAAAGAGCAAGCATAGTACATAAACGACTCAGAGCACATTTTCTGGGGTTCTACAGGAGTAATGCTATGCAGCTAGCTAGAAGGTTCAGGACAACAAGGCCTTTGACTCATAGGCACTACAATTGCCCGTCAGTATGGGAAGTATCTATGATTTTGACAGCAAATGGGAATTCTCTTGTGTGGTAACTTTTCCATCAGAACTATGAGGCAGTTGGATGGTGCACTGGATAGAGTGTCAACCTGGAGTTCAAATTTAGCCTCAGACCCTAGGCAAGCCACTTAACTTCTGGTTGCCTCAGTTTCCTCAACTTTAAAATGAGGATCGCAATATTCCCTACCTCTCAGGGTTGTTATGAGGATCAAATGTTAATATTTGTAAACTGCTTAGCACAGTACCTGGCATGGAGGAAGCACTATAAAAATGTTATCATTTCTATCAGAGTAGATATATAGATAGACAGACAGACAGACAACCAGATAGATAGACAAATAGCTAGCTAACTAGATAAAGATAGAGATAGAGTACATAGAGAGTATCTATAATATCTATAGAGTATCACAAGCATCTATTTTTTTAATAATTTATTTATTACCAGTTACATGTGATAATAACTTTCTACACAAGTTTTCCAAAGTTATATGATCCAAAATGTCTCCCTTCCTCCTTTCCCTTCACCTCCCAGAGCTGTCAAGTAATTCTATCTGGGTTATACATATATTATCAAAGCATCGATAGTTTAATTATAAAAGCCATAGCAAGTTGCCTAAGGCAAAGAATAACTAAATAGCTTGCCCAGTGTTTCAGGTAAGTGCAAGAAGCAGAATTTGAACCCTGGGTCTTTCATCTAGCCTTTGAGGGGGAGCTCAATACCTCCTTAAACAGCTCATTCCATTTCTGGATAACACTTCTAGAAGTTTTTCCTGACCTCAAACCTAAATCTGTCTTTCTTCTACTTCTCCCCCATTGTTCCTTATTCCCCTGGGGCAAATCAAACATATTCCTATTTTGCTTAAGAGCCCTTGAAATACTTGAAGAGAGTTATCATGGTCCCCCTGAGACGTCTTTTATCCAGACTGAATGATCCCCTCTTCTTTCAACCAATGCTCACATGAAATAGAGGCATCTAGTTTGACCTAGTCAGTCTTCTATAGATGCTCTCCAGCTTCTTCTTGTTCAGTCATTTCAGTCATATCTGATTCTTCATGACCTCATTTGAGGTTCTCCTGACAAAGATGGCAGAGTGGCTTGCCATTTCCTTCTCTGGCTCATTTTACAAATGAGGAAACTGAGGCAAATAGGGTTAAGTAATTTTTCCAGGTCACAAGTGTTTAAGGCTGGATTTTGAACTCAGGTTTTCCTGACTCCAGGCCCAGTGTTCTATCCATTGAGCCTTCTAGCTACAGTTTATCAATGTCCTAAAATGTGAGACCTAGAACTGAACATGGCTCTTCAAATGTGATTTGGTCAGCAAGTCTTAAAGCTATTTCTACCCTCATTCACCCTTAGCAGTTCCACAGAGCCTACACTTCCACCATTAAAGACCTATTCTTTTGGATTTTGCTCTCTTTCCAAGTATTCTGTCTTATAAAGCACTCTCCCTGAGGAGTACAACAGGACAATCAAGCATTTATTAAGTACAGGTGCTATGCCAAGCACTGTGTTAAAAGTTGGGGATACAAATACAAATACAAAGAAAGATGGTTAATCTCCCCAAGGAGCTTACATTCTAATAGGGGAAAATAACACATAAAAGAGCCAAAAAGTAGGGAGGGAGGGAGAGAGACAGAGAGTCAGAGAGTCATGGAAGAGAAGTCCATGGAATCAAGAATGGGACTATGAAAAGAAGAAAGGAAGACTGTCCTGGATACTTCCTCAAAATGGAAGTTGTTGATAAAAGAAGGGGGCTAAAAGGGCAAAGGGATCTTCTAAGGCAAAAATGCAACTGAAACATGGTGATGAAACCATATCATTTCCCTAATTCTAGAAGCTGTATGTCTGTCCTAAATTAGCTTTTTCCTGTATCGAGGTAGTATAAAACAGAGTTAATCATCAGCAAAATTATGAGATTTGCCTCGGGTAATTCCCTCCCATTCCCCAACTCACCTTCCATAGTCCCCATGTGTACTCTGACCTTACTCTCAATCAAGTGCCTAGGGTTCTTATGCCCCTATCCTATTATGGAAGAAATCATTCTGATCAACATAATTTACACTAAGATGTTAGGGGCTGAATGTAGTTCCCTTAAGGCGGAATAATTTTAAGGCAAGATTCTTGAAGAAATAACCAAGTCTTTAACCTACAGAAATTGATTTTATTTCTGGAAATATGGATTTTTATGGAAATGCTTTCTGACTGCAAGTCTATAGTTCCATCCACTGTAGCATTTTGAGAAGGGAAGGGAGGAAGGGAGGAAGGAAAGGGAGAAGGGAGGGTGTAAGGAAGAAAAGAAAGAAGGAAGCAACGAACAAATGAACAAACAAATGAAGGAACGAAGGAACAAAGGAAGGAATGAAGGATAGAACAAATGAACAAAATAAAGAAATGAAGGAAAAAAGGAAGGAAAAAAGAAAGTTACTAAAGTACATTTAAAAGAGAATGCAAAGAAGAGAACAGAAAGAAAAATCCAGAAAAAAGCACAGACAAGCAGACCAGCTTTGAAAGTGGCAGGTGGGATTTATTAAATAAAGATCAAAACTGGCCTCAAATACTTCCTAGCTGTGTGATCCTGAGCAAGTCACTTAACTTCAATTGTCTAGCCCTTACCACTCTTCTGCCTACTAATACTTAGTATCAATTCTAAGACAGAAAGTTAGGATTTAAAAAAAAAATAAAGCAAGATGTACACAACAGAACTCCATGTATAATTCTCTTTTCCTATTCTATTCCATATATGTAAATGCTCATTTTATTTGGAGTTTGTTAAACTTAGAATAAAAACCAAAATTATTTTCAAAAGAATATGCTGAAAAGTCAAGCCAAGACATTTGTGTGCCCTAGGCAAGTTTAAAATTAAACCATCTGTTTGTTATTGTCCATTGAAAGCTTTGATCCTTTGTTCAAACATATGGAACATAACACAAAATAAATGATTGAATGCCACCAGGAGTGAATATTTCTGACATTTAAAATGTGTATATATGTGCTAGTAGAGTTGTGATTCAACCAAAGGTCTAAAGAATTGGAAATTAAAGGGATGTCCCTCAATTGGAGAATGGCTGAACAAATTGTGGTATATGATGGTGATACTATTATGCCATAAGGAATGATGAATAGGATGACTTCAGAAAGAGATGAAACGATCTATGTGAACTGATGCAGAGTGAAATGAGCAGAAACAGGAAAACACTGTAGATGATAACAGAATATTGTGGAATGATCAAACATGATTGACTTTGCTACTAACACAATGATTCTGAGGAACTTATGAAAAAGGATGTTATCCATCTCCAGAGAATGAACTGTTGGAGTAGAAATGCAGATGAAAACATATGATTTATCACTTGTTTATTTTGGTATATGTTTGGAGATTTTGGTTTTATAAGATTATTCACTTACAAAAATGAATAATATGGAGTTTTCATGATAATACATACATAACCCAGATTTATTTGCTTATAAGCTCTGGGAGTGAGGAAGGAAGAAAGGAAGGAGATAATATGGATTATATAACTTTGTAAAATATTTGTGGACATTTGTTATTAAAGTAGTTTTTAATCCAAATAAAAGGGGAAAAGTCTATATAAAAAGTAATATCAAACTGTGTCCCTCCCTGCACATCCATACATGTTCTTGCCTAAGGGACTGCTGGCCTTCCTAACACTGGTCTTCACCTTGATGGTGACCATTTCCCCATTTCTGACTCTGTATCCCAGCTACCTTGTCTGAAATGAATGACTTCAGCACCAAGAATAGAGGAGAGCCAATTGGAGGGAAAAGTTAGGGTGTCAGAGAGGTAGTCTGCTTATCACACTGAATAACTCTGTGCCCCCACCTGTTCAGCTGAGGACCTAGCCTCACATTTTGCTGAGAAAGAAGACACCATTAGGCAGCAGCTTCTTTCCCTCTTTTCTACATCTCAAAACCTCTATCATTCCCCCATTCTCTCCTCCAGTCTCCAATGAACAAATGACTCTTCTCCTTACCAAGGCCAACACCTCAAAAATAATTTTTATTCCATCTCCTCCTATAAATTATTACCCAAATCATCTTCTTTCTCTCTGTCTCTGTGTCTCACTCTATCTCTGACTTTGTCTCACTCTATCTTTCATTCTCTCTCTAATATTCAGCCTTCCCTTATGTGTTGGTTCCTTCTGTGCTGTCTAGAAACAAACACAATCGTCCATATTTGACCTTATTGTCCTCTGCCCCAAAGTTATTGTCTTATCCCTCTTCTTCTCTTTAAAAGCCAAAATCCTAAAAAAGATGTCTACAGCAATTGCCTTTTCTTCTCCTTTCATTCACTGCTTATTTGTTTTCATTTTCTTACTATGAACTTAAACATTAGCAAACATAAATATCTCAAAATACTAAGATGAACAGAAACAAAAGAGTGTATTTGAAACCAGAATCTTACATTGAGTAGTTTGTCTTTTGTTATAAATTATCTACCTAACCTTGTGTTTACAGACCCTTCTCTCTAGAAACAGCAAATTTTTTTTTTTGTCAAATAGATGGTCAAATAGATGAATGGTAGAATGTAGAGAGATGTGTGTGGTATAAGAAGACTGGAAATTTAGGAAGGGACCTAGTTATGAAGTGCTTTAATAGCCAAATGAAGGCAAACATGCATGTTGATATAAACACATAAATATGCATAAATATATTTACATGTGAACATGTATGTATATATTATATATGTATATAGATAGATATATAATCTATTAAGTTGCAGCCTTCTTTAGTGTGGAGTGGAGACACAGGAAAACAACTTTGAACTTAAAATGTAACCAAAAATTTTTTTAATAAAAAAAGATGAATATCCAAAAAGAAGGGAATATATAACAGAGATTTGAAGGCAGAAACTATGAGATTTCACAATAGAATGAATATGTAGAGCAAATGAGAGTTAGGAGTTGAGAATGACACCAAAATTGTGATCCTAGGTGACTGGGAAGATGGTGGTGTCCCCCATAGAAATAGGAAAGCAGAAAAGGGGAGAGTTTTGGGGAGAAAAAACAATTTATTAATGCACATTGGATAGCTTTATCAATAATCCTCATAAGAACTTTGGAGATAGGAATTAAGAGATAAAATTATTCCCATTTCATGGATGGAGAACTGACTGTGGTCACATAAATAGCCATCATGGTTTATTTGGGTATCTTTTCCTGCCCTTGCGCGTATGCAGCTGCTAATGATCATCGTAACATAAAAAAAAGAGTAAGCAGCGAGGGAATCCGAGGAGTCTGTCTGGACTAGGAATTCTTTAGCTTTCTGGTGTTATGGACCCTTTTTGCAGAGCCTGGTAAAGCCTATAAACTCCTCCCCAGAAAGATGCTTTTAAAGAACTGAAGACAATGCCAAATTTCTGTTAGAGTTTGGCAAAAATAATTTTTTTTCCATCTGGGTTCACATGTACCATAACATCTATCCATGGGCCAGAACCTGTCATCTGGACATTTTAAAACAAGCCCCTGAATAACTGAGGATTGATGGCCAAACTAGCGAGCCTTCGTTAACACACTTTAAGGACTTCACCGAAGGCTCGTAAGTAAGATTCAGAAGCAAAGCCCGGTCTCGTTTTGTGCCCCTGGAATGGGCACCAAGGGGCTCGCCACATCTGCCACTCTGTGTGCGGCATTGCTCCCCATCAGTCCTTGACCGCCAGAACCTCTGGACTCTGGACTTGTGAGGGCGTGAGCTCCAGGTGGAGCCCGTTCCTATTGATCATTAAGTGTATTTCCTGATGTTACAGTTTAACTCACTCACTAATGATTAAGGCAAATGTACAGAGTAAGCAGCCCACACGAGCTAAGTGGTTGTATTTTAGTTAACATGCACAGGCCGAGCCTCTCATCCCTGGCTGCAGTTAACTCATTACAGATATAATTAATAGTTCCTGGAAATATGTCCTGTCAGCAGGAGACCCGAAGTTGTTGTCCTGATGGTGACACTGAGCTGCTGTATCTGATGAGTGACTGGCGGGGTCTAAGACGTGCCTGCTCAAGGAAAGGCTTAGGAGCAAACTGCTTTCCAAGTTCCCACAGGTCACACTTGGCCTTGAAGGCAGTTTAAATTCTGACTCAGTTGCTTATTAAGCCCTAAGACCATCAGCAAGTCATTTCAATTGTCAGAACCTCAGTCTTGCTCATTTATAAAATGGGCATAATAATATTTCCACCATCTATTTCACAGTGGCAAGGAAAGTGTTTTCCAAATCTTAATAATATGTTATTAATATATTATCATCATAAATGTTATTACTAGTAGATCATCATTAATAATGTATAATATTAATGATAATAATAGCTGGCAATTCTATATAGCACTTTAAGGTTTATAGGCATTTAATACATATTAATTCATTTGAGCTTCAAAAGGGGTTATTATTATCCACACTTTACAGGAGGAGAAACTAGCTGGGGAGGTTGAGTGACTTGTTGAGAGTCAGGCAGCTGGGGAGTGTCTGAAGTAGAATTTGCCCCCCCACTTCCTCACCTGAACCTGAAATGCCTCAATTCATTGTGGCATCTACAAAAATACTCTAGAAGCAGGAGCTATGACTGTACCAGGTAATGAATTTTGGAAAGCTAATTTTTGAATTATTTTGAATTGAAAACTAGATGGCTTTTCTTGTTGTTTACTTCTAGTTTTCAATAAACCACTGCATGTCTCTATCAGCAGGGAAGCATCTGCAGATGTGTGGACTAAAGGAGAAAAAGACAAAGATTCTTCAGTCCTAACAGAGATTTCTTAATTTGTCTGAATTCCAGCTCTCCCTGTTGATTATCTTTTTTATTTCCTTATGTTAGAATTGTTTGAATACCATCATTCTTAATTGGTGCTAAAAAAGTTATACTGCAAGCTGGAGGCAGAACGTTATCCATGCTGCTTTCCCATGCTGATATCCCATCCTATCCCAAAACTCTGTTGCTGATAGAATTTAAAGAATTGAGATTAAGCCTTTGTCAAAACACAGAGGAAATTTTCTGACTAGCAACTCAGAATATTCATACAAGGCACAGCTAGGTGAAGAGAGCACAAATCTGGAGGACCTGGGTTCAAATCTGACCTTAGACACTTCCTAGATGTATGACCCCACTTAACCCTGATTTCCTAGCCCTTGTCACTCTTCTGTCTTAAAACTGATACTAAAAATAGAAGATAAGGGATTAGAAAAAAAAGAATATTCATATGAACTTTAATTTAAATACCAGGACCTGAAAAGAGTGAATGGGTTTTCAAATGGGGAAAAGTGAAGGCAAGAAGTTGTATGGGCTATACTCTGCCAGCACTCACAGGATTGGGATCAAGGATCCAAGTGGAGGGGGTTGAACTTTAGCAAATAGAAAGGGCATCACTTCTTCTACTGCAGTGGTTCCCAAACTTTTTTGGCCTGCCACCCCCTTTCCAGAAAAAATATAACTTAGTCCCCTGGAAATTAATTTTTTAAATTTTAATAGCAATTAATAGGAAAGATAAATACACCTGTGGCCATCACCACTTCCCTGAATCGCTGCAGCACCCACCAGGGGGCGGTGGCGCCCACTTTGGAATCACTGTTCTACTGGAAGACAGAATGGGTGATGACACAGAGGAGTGTGTAGCAGTTGGATGGATGAGGGAACACAAAGCATATGGCATGGAAGAAGGAGGTGAGGGCCTCTGCTCAGGAGGGAGAAAAGAGTCCTATCGAAAGTTTGATGAAAGAAGAGTCTGGGACAGCTGCTAAAATGAGTCAGCAAAGGGAAGTCAGCAAAAGGAAGAATAAAAAGATTTGCTGCTTAGCAGCTGAAAAGGAAATGGTAGACTGTTATTTTTTTAAACCTTACCTTCTGTCTTGGAATCAATACTGTGTATTAGTTCCAAGGTAGAAGAGTAGCAAGGGCTAGGCAATGGGGATTAAGTGACTTGTCCATGGTCACACGGCTAGGAAGTGTCTAAAACTAGATATGAACTCAATAACTTCTGTTGCTGGGCCTGGCTCTCAATCCACTGAACCCCCAGCCGCCCTCCAAATGGTGAACTTTTAGCCAAAAGCATGTCAAAGACAGAGGAAAGGACTTGTGGGTACAAAATGATAGATTTTGTACAATCAAAGAACTGAAAATAAAATAAGTGCCCATCAACTGGGGAATAGATGAAGAAACTGTGGAATATTAAAATAATAGAACATTAGAGTCTCATAAGAACTAGTGAATTGGAAATGATGAATTAGTAAGATTTGTATGAACTGAGTTAAATGAACAGAAATAGGAGAACAATTTATATTATAGCCACCAAAATGTAAAGGGAAAAACTCTGAAGGACTTCAGAAACGTGATCAATACAGTGACTCTTCATCATTATTATCAACCATTAATTAAGCCCCGGGCATACAAAGAAAGGCAAAAACATAGCCTTCAAGGAGCTTCCCTTCTAATGGAGAAGACGAGTTGCAAGCAACTATATAATACAAGACATATATGGTAAAAATGGGAAGCAGTCTCAGAGGAAAAGATACCATGACTTCAAAAACATAGTAAAGGATCACCCCTGCCTCCTTGCAGAGAAGAGATGGATTCAAATGTCGAATGACACATGCAGATTCAGACATAGCCAGTATGTTTGTTACAAGGGAAAGTTTCTAGTATAGGCAAGCAGAGTAAGTTAGGAGAAAATGATAGAAATACATGTATATGTGTAAAACAAGGTAGTAACAACATCAGTTTATGTCCTGTACTTTTTCTTAATTTCTCTTTATTTTCTAACAAATATATGTGTGTGTTCATGTGGGTATGCACACGTATAGGTATGTATATATGTGTGTGTGAATCTATTGTTAGAAGACAAAGAGATATTCAGAAACACAAATCAGACAATGTTCTTTTTTCCTTTTTAAATTTAATAAACAATTTAAAAAAGCAAACTACACAGATTTCATGGTTTCATATGCAATTCTCTTTTGGGTTTTTTCATGTACTTTAGACTGTTTTGTTGAAGACTATTCCATTTATAATAAAAACAAAGATCAGGATGAACATTAAAACAACATGTGATCAGTTGGGACAAAGATGAGGCAAAGGATTAAAAAGTGAAAGCTAACATATAGTTGAGCAGGTGAAGAAGTAATGAATGTGAGAAAATGAGGACGAAGCCAAGTTTGTTCATGACAGAATTAGGCCTGATAAAAAAATAAGAGAAGGGTAAAGACTCAGGAGGTTTAGGGTTAAGGTGATTAGGAAAGAAAAAGTGGGAGTGGTAATAGGGAGAAGGCAGATTTTCCTCAGCAGAAAGTGAGTTAGAATCCTCAGGATTTGGAGAAATTGGAGTTTTCAAGCTATAAGACAGAGGAAGTATCCAACAGTTAAAACTTCCTCTTCAAAGATATCATGATGACAGCAAGAGCAGCCTCTTCTTTCTTAGACACCAGGGTCTGAAAAGGTACCGAACCTACAAAGAGATTAAGTCAGAGATCCAGATAAGTGGTAACTGGCGATTAGGTCAGCAGGACCTACAAAATTCACATGTCCTTTTGCCTCATGACAAGATGTTGGAGGATGATCTCTATATACACAGAAGAAGTCATGCATGTGGAGCATTTGTTTCCTGGTCAGGTCTGGAACCTCCCTGGAGATTCTGGGACTAAATGGAATCTTGACTATGAAAGGCTCAGATTTGGGATCCTCCATGGTCACATCTAAGGCATCACTATTTTCCTCAGAGATCTCAGTGGAGACATCATACCTCCACATCGAGGGCAGTAGCTTCTGGAGTAAGGAGACCATCAGATCAAATCTTTTTGAAGGCTGGAGGGAATTAGGCTAAGCCACAGTAATTATACATATTATTTATAATAGTAATTATAAAGGAAGAAGTGAAGGAAAGAAAGAAAGAAGGGAAGGAAGGAAGGAAGAGAGAGAAAGAGAAAGGAAGGAAGGAAGGAAGGAAGGAAGGAAGGAAGGAAGGAAGGAAGGAAGGAAGGAAGGAAGGAAGGAAGAGAGAAAGAAAGAAA
>NC_058132.1:670651161-670664131 GCF_016433145.1 Gracilinanus agilis | reverse complement strand
GAAGGAAGGAAGGAAGGAAGGAAGGAAGGAAGGAAGGAAGGAAGGAAGGAAGGAAGGAAGGAAAGAAGGAAGGAAGGAAGAAATTAAAATAATACATGAGATAGTACCTAAGCTGTATCTTAAAGGAAGAGAGGGTCTCAATAAAGTGGAGGTAAGGAGGAAGTACATTTCAGGTTAGGGGAAGAGTCAAATGAGATCTGTTACCTGGATGACTAGAAAGATGGTGGGGTACTTGACAGTGAAAGAGTAGTTTCAGGAAAGAGGTGGGACTGGAGGAAAAGATAATGAGTTCTGTTGTGAACATTGTTGTGGATATGTTGATTTTGAAATGTGCATTCAATATCCAATTTGAAATGTCTAATAAGCAACTGGAGATGCCCATGGGACTAAAACTCAGGAGAGATACTGATACTGAATATATAGATCTGAGAAACATCTTTATAGAAATTATGATTGAGCCCATAGGAACCAATGGGATTATTAAATGAGATAGACTTGAGAGAAAAAAGAAAAGGGCTCAGGACAGGGTTTTGAGGGACACCAATTGTTAGTTATTGTTGTTGAGTCAAATGTTGAGACATTTCAGTCATGTCCAATTTTTTGTGACCATTTGGGATTTTCTTGGCAAAAATACTGGAGTAGTCTTGTCATTTCCTTATCTAGCTCATTTTACAGATGAGGAATCTGAGGCAAACAGAGTTAAGTGATTTGCCCACAGTCATACAACTAGTAAATATCTGAAGTCAGATTTGAACTCTGAAAGATGAGTCTTCCTAATTCTAGGCCCAGCAATATCCACTGTGCTACCTAGCTGCCCACCAACAGTTAAGAGGATGTGATATTCATGAAGATCCAGACAAAGAGACTGAAAAGAAGGAGCCAGGCATATAAGTGAACCAAGAGAACAGAAAATCATGATAACCCAGATAGCTGGGAACACCCAGATGTTCAAAAGCTTCAGATTCTACAGAAAGATTAAGAAGGATGAGAACTGAGGATATATGATTGGATTGACAGGTAAGAGATCACTGATCATTTTTAGAATGCAGGACCTTCAGTCAAATCATGAATTCAGTAGCCAAACTGCAGAGAATTTAGAAGAAAGTGGGAAGAAAGAAAATGGAGGCCTTGATAGATATTTTCAAAGGAGTTTAACTGAGAAGGGGAGAGATAATGGATAATAGAAACCACTATAAAATCTAGTGAGAATTTTTTAAAGGATAAAGAAGATTTGGGTGAATTTGTGGGCAGCAGAAAAGGAACTACCAAATCAGAAGAGCCTGAAGATTAGAATAGGAATGGAAATTGAGGTGGTATGATCTTCTGGAAAATAGGAGAGGGCTTGTGATTAAGGATCTATGTAGGGAAGGTGGTCTTGGCAAAGAGAAAATACATCTCTTTATCAGAGGATGGAGTATAAGAGATAGAGGGATTATGCCAGAGGAGAAGCCCTTTGATAGTTTGGGGAAGTATAGAGGGCTGAAGGAACTCCTTTTATGATACAAATATGGTACTGATCCCAAAGGTAGGTAGAACAAAAACAGAGAAAGAAAACTACAGACCAATCTCCTTAATGAACATAGATGCAAAAATCTTAAACAGAATACTAGCAAAAAGACTCCAGCAAGTGATCATGAGGGTTATTCTTTATGATCAGGTGGGATTTATACTAGGAATGCAAGGATGGTTCAATATTAAGAAAACCATTCACATAATTGACCATATCAACAAACAAACCAACAAAAATCACATGATTACCTCAATGCCTAGGGCATTATTATCCTTCCAATCTGTAAATTAAGTTTTGCAAGATTTGCAAGAAGCCATGTCTTGGGGCAGGGCTGCCAGTTGGACACTTGGAATCTTGGGAGATTCCTGATGCCATGCCAGGGCATGAGACCAGTCGTCAGTTGAGCTGTGCTCTATATAAGGGAGAGAGAAACCCAGTCCTGGGACTCAGTCTTGAGCCGGGGATCTGGGTGGTTTCTCTCTTGCATTTAGTGATTAGCCTAAGAATCAACCAGCATACCTTGAGGTTACAGGATTTACTACTGAGTTTTAGGGTCAATAAAAACCATTCAACAAACTATTAAAGAAGATTTATCCAACTATTTCTCTTCAATCAAGCTGCAACCTAAACCATATCAATAGGTTTGCTATAGGCAAGCAGTGTCAATTACAGCAGGCCAGTGAGCCTGGGCTCAGCCCGACCTCAACATTCTGAGACGGTTGGATTATATATTTTGAGCTAGGAATAGATTTCATTTAGGGATTCCTAAAAACCCTCCTCCCTTCCCTCAGCTTCCCTGATTATTTGAATATCTCAAGTAAAATCCTTGTTATAAAACTCAAACCATCTACTGACCTTTTGTTGGTTGGCCAGACAACAAGGCAGCCTCAAAGGAGTTTAGGGGAACGTGAAGGGACAGAGAGGTGTCCAGTTTTATCCTCTGAAGCTGTGACTAATTACCATCATTGATATTGGCAGTCATTGTTATTGATCTTCATCAATACTTTAATAATACTGATTCATTTATCATCAGTTGATCATCAGTTGATACCAGGAAGCTAGTCTTCCTGAGGAACCATACTGTGATTAGTTGAGGGAACTCCAAAGGAAATCTGGTTATACCAACAGACTTCCTGGTGAAACCAAGGGGAGGCTTAAAGCTCTTCTAACATCTGGGACTTTTTGCTTTATTCCTCTGAGCAAATACATTATTTCTACTCATTCCCTCAATGATCATAACAAATCCTACCCAAGTTCAGAACTTTGTAGTGTACCTTGGCCTCTCACTCTTCTTACTCCACATATACAATCTTGACAAGTCTAATCCATTCTATCTATATGTCTCACATCTGTTCCATTTTCTCCATTCATACAAACACCACCCTAGTTCAGTTCTTCATCATTTCTAGACTAAACTATGGCAAGAATCTACTAATTGTTCTCCCTCTCCAATCCATCCTCAACACAGCTGCTCAGTTGATATTTCTAAAGCACAGGTATGACTATGTCACTTTCCTATTCTATTCCCAATTCCTTATTTGGCCTTTAAAGTCCTTTCCCAATCTGATTCCCACCACCCTTTCCTACTCATGCACTCCATGGTCCAGCCAAATTGACCTTATTATTCCTCAAACAATGATACACTATTTCCACAGTGTCAACCATGCCTAGAAGGCACTCGTGCCTCACATCCACTTATTAGAATTCTTAGTTTATTTAAAGATTAATTCAAGCTTCATCCTCTACATATTTAAAGGACTTTCCTTATCCTTCAAGCTTCTAGTACCTTCTTGCCAAAAGTACATGGGATGTACTTTTGTATACATATTTTTATATATTTCCATGTGTGCTTATCATCTCCCCTAATGGAATATAATTTCCTTAAGGATAGAAACAGATTAATTTTTATCTCTATATGCCCAGCATCAGCACAGTATCTGGTATATGATAATTGCTTAATAAATGCTTTTTTTGATAGATTGATTAATATCCAATAACTTTATAGTTCTGACAACTATGTCTGGGAAGACTTACAGGATCTAGAGGAGGGTCCAATTTGTAGTCATATTAGTAAATTTTATTATTTATAAATAGGTATTATATCCTTGTTATTAGGTAATATTTATTTAATCTTTGCTTGTTTGCTAATATTAAAAACAACATTTCAGTGAGAACCAAGTCCAGTATGTCAAGACCACTATGACTACTACTCAGTGAAATATAGAAATACCCAAAGAAGGTGATTACCTAATGAGTGGGAACTCATAGATAACTTTAATCAATAGATATACATAGCCATACATACCTAGAATAATAGTGCCACCCCACAAAGAAAGGCAGAACTACTAACTAGCAATCATAGAAAGGAGAGTACTTACCAACCATCTCTACTGCATCAAGGCACATAAAAATTTCCAGAATAGTGCAGGAGCCTTCCAGTGAGCAAAAGACAGCACTGCCTGGTGCTTTTTATGCAATAACAATCAAAAGATACCTCAATAAGGAAAGTGATCAAAATATGCCAACATAAATGAAAAATAAAAGATTATTTCCCAAAGAATGCTTGAGTCAAGGACCAAATTCTAGGAACACTTGAAATTTTCTATCAGCCATAATGAAAATAATGCCATTCAAATAGTACCACCATTCAAAGTAAATGAGTACTGCTAAAGTAGTTGTCCAAAATAAATTTATATCACTTAAGAATTATATTGCCCAAAAGGAAAGAGTAGATGAGTATGTACTCTAAATTAAAAAATCGACAAAAGAAACCCCAGAGAAGAAATTACTAAAACCAAAGGTGAAATGAACACAATTTTTAAAAAATCATAACAAATGCAGGAAGATTTTTTTGTGTAATCTGCAAATTTGCAATCACACCAACTATCCTCTCCTATGTACTACCTATTCCTTCTATAGGTGTTCTTCACTGCTTCTTTGTTTCCTTCCATTCACTATATTGATATATCCCAAAGTTCTTTCCTGTACTTTCTTTCTAATTCTTCCTTCCTTGATAATTTCATTGGCTCACAGATTACCTTCATGTAAATAATTCAAATCTATGATATTCCGAATCTCTCCCCCTGTATATCAGTTACCCATCTTGAATAATCTGGTTATCTCTGTTCAGATGACTCATTGATATTTCAAATTTAATGTTCCCTAAAATGAGTTATTCATCTTACTCCCACAACCTGTCCTTCCTTCCAACTTCTTGATTTCTACTGATAATGTTATCAATATTTTGTACTCTTTTCCCTCTCACTTCCATATCTAATCCATAGTAAAGTCCTATTGATTCTCTCTTCACAAGTCTAGACAACCTTCCTCTTTCCTCTATTCACAGTGCCCAGCACCCTATTTCAGGCCCCCACTTCTTTTCATATTATCACTGCAATAACCTCTTAACTGGTCACTTTGCCTCCAATCTTTCCCTTCTCTATTCTATCCATCACGCAACTACAAATACAATCCTGTTAAGATGGACAGATCTGACTATATCTTTGTTCTACACAAAAATCTTTTTTTTAATCTTTTGAAATTTATTTATTTTGAACTTACCACCAAAGACAATGAGCTCTTTCTTATATATAGCAAAAGAGGGAAAGGGCATATAACTGCAGTTCTCCATTATAAACAGCTTGCTTTTCTTTTGAAATATGTTACAAATTCAGCATATAACTTTCAAAGGTAGCCTGCTTGTCTGTGATTCTTGCTGGTCTTTCTCTATTCTGCACATTTAAAAATCCTGCACAAAAATCTTCAGGAACTTCCTATTGCTTCTAGGATAAAATAGAGACTCCTAACCTTGGTATTTCCAGACCTCCACAGACTGACTAAATCACCTTTCCAACTTTTTTATACATTATTCTATTTTGTACATTATGTCCCTGCCAAACTACATTGCTGGCTGTTCCCTAAATTTAAAATACTATCACTTATCTCTGCATATTTTCAGAAGCTTCCTTGCCTAGAATGTATTCCCTTCTCTCTGCCTTTCAGAATTCTTCTCTTCCTTCATGGCTGTAGAGGTCCCCTCTTATATGAAGCCCATCTGATTTCCACTCCTACTACCTACTCAAAGATAAATATGTTTTCTCCTTCCTTGAATTTTTCTGAAGTACTTTGCCTGGATATTTCTTTTGTCCCCAGCATATTCTACTTTTTATCATATTAAACTGTTTACATGTATCATCAGCCCTGGTAGAATGGAAATTACATGATCTTGCCATGTTTCATCTTTGTTTTCCCAGCACCAAATGAAACAGTGGCTTTGGGGATGGCAGGGAGTGGGGGCATGAGCTCCCCTAGCACGCTGTTTGAGAGTCAGAATGGAGTAGTGGATAGCATAGTGTTCTCAGAAACAGAAAGACCTGAGTTCAAGTTCCAAGTCTGACCCATAAAGGTTGTGTGATCCTGAGCATGTCCTATAACCTCTGGGTGCTCTAGGCAATTCTCTAAGACTATCAGTTGCAGAGAAGGTGCCAGCCTTCACTGAAAGAGGGAGTTTCCTTACTGGGATTTCCCCATACCAGCGTAATCACAAGTTTAGCAATAAAAAAAGAATCATATTGTTGACTCATAACTTTGGAACTTTAAATAGAACCTGTGATTTCAGTAGTACAAGGAATTCCAGTGAATAAACTTCATGCCCCATTGCAAACCAACACCTTCTCTGCTAAAATCTCTAGTCTTATAGAATTTAAGTGTACCTACTATATATGTGTGATATAGTATATAATTATATATAAGGGTATCCTGTAACATTATACATCTTAATTGCAAATAATATACATACATGTATATTATTATATAAATACTCTGTGTGTGTGTGTGTTGTATTTAAATAGGAAAAAAGAAGAGAGAGAACACTGAAAAGTGAAGGGGCTTATCCAGGATCACATAGCCAGTGTGTTCAGAGGTATTTCTTGAACCCAAGTCTTGTTAATTCCTGATGCCAGTATGGTATGTTATAAGGCACTTCTCTCTGAGAAGCTGGGAGTATGAACAACATGACTCTCCACCCACCTATGTAAAGTAATGCTTGAATATACCCCAACAATTAAGGGAAATATACCCACAAGGGACTTTTGTATAGGTTTGCCCTTAAAAACAAGCCCACCTTCTAATATCTGAGTCTTTCCTGTCTTCTTGTAATTGTTTATAGATTTCTGTGAGACATTGTGGATTTTCTGTGAGATGAAACAAAGGGTGCTCCATACCTAATTTTCATAGGATGCCTCAAGTGCTAGCAAAGCTAGGGAACGATTTCACCCACATTTGGGGAAACCCTGGCAAGAGTTTTATTTCAGATATTTCCCAGGTGGAAAGCATAGAGAAAAAAAAAATCACCCTCAGAGGATCAGAGGGGTGGAGGGGGCCTTAAAGGTCATCTCATCTTCTTCATTACTGAAATGAGAAAACTGAGGCCCAGAGAGGTTAAATGATTTACCCAATGCCACACAGGAATGAAGTGGCAGAGCTGATCAGATCTCAACTGAGGTCCTCTACTTTAAAACCATTCTTCATTCCCTTCATCATACTGCCATTCATGGGTCAACTCTCAGGATTGGACCAGATTTAGATAAGCCAAGAGCCTGGAGGAACCCTGGGCTATGGAAAACAAGAATTCTCTATTTAGTTTGAATGTATTTTGCATTTGCTTATCTGTGTAAATGTCATTTCCCCTCCCTATCTCCTCTCTCCCTATGGAATATATAAGTTCTATGAGGGCGAGGACTATCTTATTTTTTGTTTTTGTGTCCCCAGTGCCTCTCACCATCCCTGGCCTAGAGAAAAAAAACATAATAAATGCTTGTTAAAAATGAGTTTAATTGAAATGTTTATATTTTCTTAATGTCCATAATTTAGATGAGGACAAAGACACTAAGTTCATTCATCAAATACAAAACCAGTGTGATAGAGTACTGAATAAAGGTATAAGATGAACTCAGTAGACTGGAATTTGGAGTTGAAACTAAGAAGTTAGAATTTAATTGTGATAAAAAAAAATCCTTCATTTTAAGTTTAATTAAATCAACTATACAAATGCAAACTAAGAAAGATCCAGCTTTGTAATTTATCACTTGAAATTCTGTTTGATCCCCAAATCAGTATGAGCCAATAATGGTGTTTTCTTTGATTGTATTACTAAGCAAAAGAGAAGTAATAGTCTCTTCCTACTTCAAATGTGTTAGACAACATCTGGAGCATTGTGATCAGTCTTGACTTCCACCGTTAAAAACATTAACAAACTACATTCTCATTGTTCTCTGCTCTTTCAGTTTTACATTTGCTGAAAAAGTAATGTGTATTTAATGTCTTCCATTCCACTCAACTCTCAATTCTTTTTGATCTGTCTTTTACTGGCATAGAGCTACTAAAATTCCTCCCTCGAAGGTTACCAATTAGTTTCTTAATCACCAAGCGCAAGAACGTAATTAATCCTCATTTTCTCGACTTTTCAAACAGTCTCTGGCACAATAAGGAAGTGGTATGTGAAGGAGTAAGTGGAGTTTGGCTGGAGCATAAAGTATGAAAAAGAAAAAACATGAAGTGATACTGAAAAGGTAGGTTGAAGTTAAGTTGTAAGGGGCTTAAAATTCCTAACAGTTTATATTTGATTCTAGATTCAACAAGGAGCTGCTGGAGTTTGTTGAGTAGGGGATGACATGATATAATCTACACTTAAGGAAATCCAGAAGGAGGATGGATTGGAATGGGGAGAGACTTGGGGAGGAGTTCAAAGAGAACGCTATTGCAATAATAGTAGAAAATGGTGATGAGTTTCTGAACTGAAGGTGGGAACTGTGTGACTAGAAAGAAGGGGTCAGTTTCAAGGATCATCATGGGGATAGAAATAGCAGATTTGGCAAATAATCAAGTATGTGAGATGACAGGAAGTAAGGACTGGAAAATAATGCTGTGGTTATTATCCTGGGAGACTGGGGCAAATGGTGGTTTCTTTGACAGGAATAGAGACATTTGGAAGAGGGATGGGTTTGGGGGAAAGATCAGGTTGTTTTGGATGTTTTGAGTTTGGATTGGCCATTGATTTCAAAATGTCCAATAGGCAATTGGTAAAGCTCAGACAACAGACAGGGACTGGACATCTGGGAGTGATTTGCACAGATAATAATTTGACCCATGGGATCTGATGAGGTCAAGAGAGAAGAATGATCTCACAAATGGAAGAACACTCACAAATTAGGGATATAATATCATTGATGAGCTAGTGAGAGAGACCAAGAAGGACAGGTCCTAGATATCTATAAGTCAAGAGAGTAGGATTATAAAATACAAGAATGGATAAAATATGCAGGAGGGGATTAGGTTTAACAGTATCAATGCAGCTCATAGGTCAAGTAAGATTAGGGTTGAGAAAAAAGTCATTTGATTTGGCATTATGGTCAAAGAGTTCAGTTTTGGTTCCATGATGAGATAAGAAGCCAGAGTACAAAGGACTGAGGAGTAAGAGGTCAGGAAACAGAGGCAATGAGTAGATAGCTTTAAAACAAACAAACAAACAAAAAAAACACCCAATACTATGTATTGATATCAAGGCAGAAGAGTCTTAAAGGTTAGGCAAAGGGGGTTAAATGACTTGCCCAGGGTCACATAGTTAGGAAGTGTCTGAGGTCAGATTTGAATTTGAACCTCCCATCTCTAGGGCTGCCTCTCAATCCACTGAGCCACCTAGCTACCCCCTAGGTAGCTCCTTACAGAGTATAGTTGAGTTAGAAATAAGTATTTATTAAGTGACTACTATATGTCAAGCACTATGCAAAATATTGTCCCTGACTTCAAGAAGCTCACAATGAAAGGAAAGAGAGGTTAAAAACCTAGCTTAATATCTCATGGATACGTTGGATCCACTGAAGGGTTTTTGAGGATAGAGAAAACATAGGAATGCTTAAAGGTAATAGGGAAGAAATCAGTAGGATTCAGAGGAAAAGGGGAGGGCATGAATAAAGTTATAATCTACTGAAGAAGATGGGAATTAAGGGCACAGGTCAGAAGTTGGCCTTGGCAAAGAGAAAGGCCATCTCACTTTCAGAGCCGGGAAGTTAGGGTGGAGAATGGGGGATGATATCAAGGGGTTTTAAAATGAAGAGAGAAAAAGGTAAATGGCACCTTCTCACTAAAGTAAGGGGAAAGATCTTCAGCTAAGGGAAAACAAGGGTATGAAGCTTGATCAAAGAAGAAAACTTTGGAGTAGATTCTGAGGGAGTAAGATAAGGCCTCAATTGGGAAGGAACAAAATAATTTCTTTGCTACTATTGAGGGCCATGTTGAAGTTGGATCATAAAATTAGTCAATAGCTCTTTTCTACAGCATGTGAATAGGAGGAGAGGTAGATGGTTGGACCAGTCCAGGAGTAGGGTTGGGCAAGGCACAAATAACAACAAGGATAATGAGGCAAGGAATTAGAAAACAGAAGACAATATGGAGTTGATATTCAGAGAGAGAGAGACAGACAGACAGACAGACAGAGAGATTGAGAGAGAGATGGATGGTTGGATGGGTGGACGGACAGATAGTTCCTATTTCTTTTTTTACTGTGTACTTTTTACAAATATTATTGCATTTGGTCCACTATATATTTATGTAGTAAAATGTATTTTCCTTTTGCATAGATCCAAACACTTAGTCCCTTGCTCAAAACCGTTTATTGGTTCCCTGTGGCCTTCAGCCACCCTTGCTGAATGGTACTGAAGGCTTTCCCACAGTTTGGCACTAGTCCCACCTTACCAAGCAATCTCATTTCACTGTAACTTCGGTTGAATTGAACTATTCTCCCAAATGCAACCTATGTTGACTGACCTCCATACCTTACTTAGACTAATCCCTATGCCTGCACTGCCCTCTCTTCTGTATCTCTGCCCAAGGAAATCCCATCCATACATTAGTCATTTCAAATTCTGTCTCCTCTATGAAACCTCCCTTTACTCTCTCCCCAAACTCAGACCTCACAAAGCTCTTCTCCTATCTACCCATCATGTATTATTTCATGGTATGGTTACCATAGTGTCATAGGCTTGAACAAAACCTAAGTCTAACCTATGTAATCACCATTTTTTCTGTCTATAACCTATATATTATCTTTTCTAAAAACCCTTAATTTAGTGGTAGGCTCTGTATTTGGGGGTAGCCAATATTTGAACCAATATGGATAGTAATAATAACTAACATGTTGTGCTTGAAGGTTTGTAAAGCATTTTACATCCATGATCTTATTTTCTACAGGTATTATTATCACTTTTTTACAGATGAGGTAACTGAGGTCCAGAGAGGTTGTGACTTTGCCTTGGGTCACTTAATTAGGAGGGTGAAACAAGTAAAAAAAGTTGAAGTTTAGTCAGGAGAAGAAAAGGTGAACTAAGATAGAGGCATGATTGACATCCTAAAATATTCAAAGGACTTATCACTCAGTAGATAATTTTTCCTTGATGTTTTGAGATAGAATTTGGTAGCACCAATTCTTGAAAGCTGTATGACAGTAAACATTTGGTCCTCATAAGGAAGAACAAGTATTTGGAGTTGTCCAACAATGGAATGAAAGTCACTTCAGGAGTAATGAGCTCACCATCCCTAGCTGGGACCAAATGACAAACATAGGGTAAGTATATTGTAGAAGGGGATTCCTACACTGAGGTTATACTAGATAACTTTTTTTTTTTTTTTAACTTTTAAAACCCTTTATCTCCTGTCCTAGAATTGATCCTAAGGATTGGGTCCAAGGCAGAGGAGCAGTAAGTACTAGGCAATGGGAGTTAAGTGACTTGCCCAGGGTCACTCGGCTAGAAAGTGCCCAAGGCCACATTGGAACCCAGGACCTCTCCTCTCCCAGCCTGGTTTTCTATGCACAGAGCCAGCTAGCTGCCCCTTTTATACTAGATGACGTCTAAGGTCATTTCCAATGATAAAAGTATGGGCAATGGCTTGCTGCCGAAATGATGCTCCTGGAGAGCAGGAATCGTTTTAGCCTTTCTTTGTAGCCCCAGCTGGCTGCAGATAAACGCTTGTTGACTTGTTGTCCTGACAGGGAACGACAATGTCTAACGAGGGAAGGAGATCGGGGCGATCGTGCCTTCCCAGGGAAGGCGGAGGAGGGTGAATGGAGGCGGGGAAGTCAAGGGAAGAAGCATTTGTGACCCATCTCCAGGCACTGACCCAAGCTTGCATCAGGGACCCAAAGGCAAGATTTGAGTTCCTGCCTCGAGGGACTCCCAGGCTAAAGGGACGGCGCGCTGCGTCCAGTGAACCACAGAATACAGGATAAACTGCAGAACCAACGGAAGGAGAGCGCTAGCTTTGGCGGAGGAAGAGGCAGTCGGTCTTCTGTACAAACAGCCAGCAGGGCTGTCAGGTTTTCTATTTGATGGGAGAGGTAATAGGGAACCACAGGAGGTCCCTGACACCCCGGGAGGGGTGGGTGTAGGAGGAAGGACTGGAGTGGGACAACCTAGAGGAGGCAAGAGAGGACCAGGACAGAGATGTCTCCTGGTGGGAGAAGAAGAGGGTAGTCATCGCCCAGCCAGGATCCTAGGCAAACCCCCAGAGACCCGAAGCACAGTATAAGCCGCTCCCATGGCAACGGAGCCGCCCCGCCCCCCGCACGTGTTCACGTGCCGCGAACCCTAACCCCCCCGGGGGCGTGGCTTCCGCGAGAACTGTTGACAGACAGGGGTGGCGGCGGAAACTAAGATGAGAGCGCGTGCCGCAGGACCTCGAAGGAGTCGAGCGGGTCCTGGCCTACCAAGTCACTTGGGCCTGAGGAGCCGTCCGACCACTGCCCTAAGGCCGGAAATGGTCTGTTTGAAGGCACGTGGCGTTGCCAAGCGCTCTTCACGTGACTGGGCGGGGCTGGGGAATCCCCGCAGCCAATGGTGGACCTAGGGGGCGGTGCCTATGACGCGCCGATGGCCTATCAAGGAAAGGGGGAGGGGCTAGAGGGCGGAGGAGGAGAGAAGAGGGCAGGCCCGGGGGGAGGGGGGTGTGGAAAGTGCTGCCGGGCCCCGCCCCGTCTCCTGAAGCCGCCGAGCATCCACGGCCGCATCCACGGCCGCCGCAGTGGGCAATCGGGCGCGTTGAGCGCAGGGCTACGCTCCACCACTGGCTGGAAGGTGAGGGGCTGGAAGCTAGCGAGAGTGAGGGTGCTGACGGAGCAAAAGAGACCGGGTGGGTGGGAGCTGCTGCTGGCTTCCTGCAGCCTGCACCCCTCGGAGCCGAGCCCTGGATGCGGGAGCGCGCTGGGGCCCCCCTTCAACTTCGCTCCAGGTAGCAAGGGTGGGGGATGAGGAGAGCCGGCGTGCTCTCCAGGGCAGGCACTTCGGGGCATGCGCACCCCTGGGCGGGGGGTGGGTTGTGGTGGTGGAAACTGTGCAAGTGTGGAGGGGGAGGGGCAGAGCGCTCTGGGCGGGAGTGGAGAGGTTGCACGCTCTGGGCTGGGGTGGGGGA
>NC_058132.1:670618850-670646273 GCF_016433145.1 Gracilinanus agilis | reverse complement strand
GGTGGAAACTGTGCAAGTGTGGAGGGGGAGGGGCAGAGCGCTCTGGGCGGGAGTGGAGAGGTTGCACGCTCTGGGCTGGGGTGGGGGAAACCATTGGGCTCTCGGGGGAAGGACAGCACACCCCAAGTTGTGGGGTAAAGAGAGGAGACGGAGCACCGCCCTAAACCTGGGAGGTGGGGATACTGCACGTCCTGGGCTGGGGGAGACCGTCTCACACTTGGGGGGAGGGGCAGAGCGCACCCTCGGTTTGGGGAGAGAGAGGAGACTGTGTGTCCTAGGTTTGGGGAGACGGCAGGTGGAAGGCCGTAGCCACTGCAGGTGCGTCAAGAGTCGGGGTGTGGGCCCCCGCCCTGCTCGGGATGGAAAAGTTTGAGCAGTCTGGAAGGGGGGTGGGGCCGAGCCACCGAAGCCCCACCTCACCCCTTCCCAACACCCTATCCCCCCGGCCCAGTTCCCGCAGCAGCAGGACCACCGCCCCGACCCACCATGGCTGATGAGATCGACTTCACCACCGGGGATGCCGGGGCTTCCAGCACGTACCCGATGCAGTGCTCAGCCCTGCGCAAGAATGGCTTCGTGGTGCTCAAGGGCCGGCCCTGCAAGATCGTGGAAATGTCAACTTCTAAGACGGGCAAGCATGGCCATGCCAAGGTGACCCGCCGCGCCCGGCCCCTCTTGTCCATCCTCCAACAGAGCCCCAGATCACCCCCGATCCCAGCTGCAGGATGGGGCTTGGGCTAAGAACACTGCAGTCAGGGAGGGTCCGGGATGGGGGGCCCGGCAGCTCCAGCCTCTACCTAGGCGGCCCTTTGTCCGGAGCCTGTGCGCACACCCTGGACCCTGGCCATCACCCTGCACGGAGGAGTCAGGGGACCAATACCGGTGGAGGCTGGAGGGATACAGAAGAAAGAAACAGCGCCCCCGCCCAGCAGTGTGCAAAACAGTCTTCTCTGTCTGAGCCAGGAGCGCCCTCCCCCAAAATGAGGGACTGCCTTTGTAGCCCCAAACTTGGGACCCTGGTTCGTCTGCCACTCCTACATCTAATCTGCTCTCCAGAAAGAGTCAGTGATTATTCCCAAAGCACAAGTCTGACCTTGGCATTTCCCTACTCACCAAACACCCAAGGCTGCCCATTGCCCCTAGTGCCCCCTTTACTTCCTGACCCCCACTTACCTTTGGAGCTTTATCATGCATTACTTTCCTTGCCGTGCTCTTGAGACCCAGCCCAAACAGCTTTCTTGCTATGCTCTCATGATATTCCATCTTCTCACTCTGCCCCTTCATAACCTTCATAACCTCCCTGGCTCACTTTTGCTTCCTTTCGCCATCTCTGAAGCTTCAGAGTAAAACTTAGAAGCCATTTCCCACCTATGGCCTTCTCTTATTTCCTCCTCCCCAGCTGCTTGTGCCTGTCCCTCCAAATTTAACATATTTATTTTGTCTTGACTTACATAAGAATTTACTGTATCTTTTGATGGAACTTAAAGCCTTTGCCAAATTCCAAGACAGCTGTGTTTTTCTCTTGGTATCTTCAGTGCCCAGCTCAGGGTGAGCATGAGAAATGGAGCTCTAATTTATTTCTTAAAGAAAACAAGAACATACCTCCTATTTAAGAGAGGAGAACTTTAAACACTAAAATTTATATTTTGCTGTAGGCATAAATTATGGGTTACTTGGCAAAAATTTAACAGGCTTCCCATTATGTGTTAGGTTCACCTGGTTGGAATTGATATTTTCACGGGCAAAAAATATGAAGATATTTGTCCTTCTACTCACAACATGGATGTTCCAAATATCAAGAGAAATGATTATCAAGTAAGTTAATTTCCTTTCAATGGCAGATTTTTTTTTCTCTTAAATGTACACATGGTTTGTTACAAGTTACATAAGCCCAGGATTTTCATTTATCTCTTGCTTCTAAACAGGAAGGGGAAAATGTAAGAAAAATATCTATCTTAGATGCTGGAAGGAGAAAGAGAAAGTTATTTTCATTTTTTAGTAGTAGAGTTAATGTTAGCTTTTTTAAAAAATTACTTTTTTAAATTTTTAAAAATTCAGTTTTTAAAAAGTTGAATTGTCACTTTGAAACATTATTTCAGTGGTCTACAAAACAAGTGATGACTTGTACATTTGATGCTTTCTTTAAGTGAATGGGTCCAAAGTTTCATAGAGTTAATGAAACTACTGCTTAATAAGCTAGCTACCAAAAGTCCAAATTTCATAGATCAAGATGCTTCCCCCTCACTTGTTTTATTTTTGATTTGGTTGGCTAATCACAAGTGTGAAACTTCAAGTAGCTCTTAGAGTTGGTCAGGCCCACTCTGGGGTAAGTTTCATGCTTCTGCCAGCAAAAGATATGTATTAACACAAATAGATAACAATCCTACAATGTTTTATACTTTTTTGTTAAGTTGTTTCTCAAGTTTTTCAATCATGACCAACTCTTCATGACCCTATGTGGGGTTTTCTTGGCAAAGATTCTGGAGTAGTTTCTCATTTCCTGCTTAGCTAGGTGAAAAAACATTTAGATACTCTTAAAACATAAGGTTGGAAGAAAATAGTCACTGAAAAACCTGTAGGTACAAAAATATATCAATTCTTTGAGGTGGCAAAAATTTGGAAACTGAGGCAAGAAGCCTATCAGTCATGGAACAGCTGAGTCAGTTATGGCATATGAATGTGAATGGAATATTATGATGCTGTAAGAAATTGTGAAGAGAATAGTTTCAGAAAAACCTGCAAATATTTATATAACTTAATGCAAAATTTTAAAAAATTAATGAAATGAGCAGAACTAGGAGAACATTGCATACAGTAACACTAGTATTGTAAAGAGTCAACCATGAATGACTTAGCTATTCAGACCAATATGGAAACCCACAGCAATTCTAACAAGACTCATAATGAAACTTGCTATTCACCTCCAGAGAGAAAACTGATGGATTCAGTGCAAGAAGCATACTTTTTTTTCCCTCTTGTTTTCTTTTCCTTTGGGAATATAATGAGGAAACATGTTGTCTCTGACTTCATATGTATAAGGGTATTATAATTCTTGCATTTTCCGTGGATGGGGGAAGGGGAGAGAATTTGATACTGAAATAAAAAAATAAAATTGAAGTTTTAAAAAGGAAGAAATTAAACAACATATTTTCCTAAAACATGTAAAGACCAGATCATTCATACTGCCTTTTTTTGATAAAAAAAAAAGATCATTTTTTAAAAAAACTCACTGAATGAGAGGGGATGAAGACAACAACTTAACAGCATCATATAGTTTGAGTCTTCTCACACTTTTCTCTGACCATATTATGACCTATAAACAGTTATGCTCTTGGCTTTTAATTCCAATTGCAACTTAATTCTGACACTTATTTAAAATGGTTCTTCCATTGGGAAATAATAAGAGCCAAATGTAACTGAAGTAAAAAGATTCATAATTGGTCAAGTTACTCTCAAAGTAATCTTTTTCAACCACTTTTCTAGGTAGTTAAAATATCACATGTGGTGAGATAAGATATCATTTCATTTTCATATTTGTGTATAGCCAGGGGAGGTAGGAAAACAAGAATGCTAATTATATTGCTGAGGGAAATTTGAATTCGTATTGTTAGATTCACTGACCATCTCTTCAAATGTTGTAATTGTTATATCTTTCCAGGGTGATAGTATACCCATCGTATTTAGTGTGACAAGAACATAATCTAGAAAAGAATACTAAAAGTGGACAAAAAATTATTTTCTTTAACACAGACTTCATTGAGTCATTCATCTCTCTGATTCACTCCTAACTGGTGATGATTATTGTGTGTATCTTTTGCTTTTCTTTCAAATCAAGTCAGTTCAACAGATTTCTAAGCAACTGTGTGAGGAGAGAAAACTGCTAGGTTTGGGGAGACATAAATTAGATTATATATGGTCCCATTAGATGGAGAAGGGGCCACACAAGGGGAGAAGGAGATAAGGTCCAGTCACAGGTAGAAATGACACTAATGCCTAATAACAAAAGATTCTATGTTGGTATATTAGAGAGGAATGAAACAAAAGACAGGAATGGGGGAACAGGTAAGAAAGTTTTTATTTTGTGGAAGTAACCTAGGAAGCTGAGCTTTAAAGGACAGATGGCCAGTTAAATTATTTGTTGCAAAGGTTGGATAGAGTAGAATATTAGCGTTAGTCCTGGCTTCTAGTCATATAGTGAAGTCATCAAATCTCTGAAAAGGAAGACCAAAGGGTAACCTAGTTTGGTACTGGTTGTGTTGGTGTATATTGTTAGGACAGGTGTATATTGTTAGGACAGGAGAGGACACCCATTTCCATGTTACTTTATACCCATTCTGTGTTTAAAAGGAAGACTGATCTTTAGAGATCCTTCTGCCACACTACTGTCTTTATTAACCCTGTCCTTCACGTTTACATATGAAGTCCTTGAAACAACTTAGTTGGAAAAATCAGCCCTAGTGAAATAAGAATGAGGAATCTTGTTCTTTCTTTGCCTTTCTGTTGAAGCCTACAAAATTCTAAAACCCTCTTGTTACAGGATTGCATTTTGTATCTAATTTACCATTTCCCTCAGTGTTTAGCAAAGACTTTTGTGTGTGGGTGTGTTTCATCAGTATTTGTTGATTTAACTATTTTTATACTCTCTATAAAGTGAAAAATATCTGTCCATCTGTAATTTAAAACTAGACTTATGCTTCTTATAATTTCCTTTGTCTGTTCTCCCTTCTGAGAGTCTCAGAACTTCCTTAGGAAGGGAATGCTAGTTGCTATTAGTTTTATTTTTAAGAAATAGCTTTTACTGATATATTTTGTTTTTACATCACAGATATATCCCTCTGTACCCTCATTTCTTTTCCCAGAGAGTCATTAGTTATAACAAAGTTGTTGTTTTTTTAAAGAGAAAAAAAAGATGAACGAAAAAGCCATTTTTAAATGAAAAAACACATTTGAAAAAGTCTGTGCTCAGCATATTCCCCATACCTGTGGATCCTGAACTCTGCAAAGAAGAGAAAATATTATCCCATAACTCTTTGGGAGCCAAGTTGTCATAATTTCACAAAATTTTATTTCAGGCATTTTGATGTTCTTTCTCTTTATGTTAAGATAGTCACATTTTTTTTCTGACTCTTCTTGCTTCAATTTGTATCCTTTTGTCTGTCTTCCTCTGTTCCTCATGTTCATTGTTTCTTATAGCCCAGTAACATTCTATTACATTCAGAAACCACAGTTTATATCCACTCCACCATTGATGGGCAACTACTTTCTTTCCAGTTTTTTTACTACCACAAAAAGTGCTGCTATAAATATTTTGGTGCAGATGGAACCTTTTTTGTCAGGAACCTCTTCCTTGTTCTGTAGAATTTCTGGGTCAAAAGATACGAACATTTTAATCACTTTAGAAATATAGTATATTAGTGTTATCTCTCACTAGTGTTGTACCTCAACTCCTCAAACACTAGATTATGTTCTTTTTGCTATCTTCAGCAGTTTGTTAGAGGTGAGGTAAAACCTCGGATTGTTCAAATTTGCATTTCACTTATTAGTTATTTGAGACCTCTGTGTGTGTATATATACACATATATGTATTATGTATTTATATATGCATATATGTTTTTATAAATATATCTATGTCTATAAAATTCTTTTACTATTTGTTGTTAATAACTTTTCAATTCTTATTATCAAGTTTTTTCTATTGTCCTTTATAATTCCTTATATCCTTTATTTGGTTAAGAATTTGCTCCATAGATGTGAAAGGTTTATGATCTTTGGGGTTCTAATCATTTAATTGTATGTTAGAGCTTTTCAAATGTATTGCGGAATATGTTGACCTGACGGTAATTTCTACCAGATTGCTATCTAATATTTAGGTTTATTCAATAGATTATTGAGTTCAATTATGTATGATTCCTCCTTGTCTAATTTGCTTCAATGATGTACTTTTCTATTTTTTAATGATGTCACAAGGTTTAGGTGATTTCTGCTTTATTATATTGCTCAAGGTCTGGAAGTACAGTTCTCTCCCCCTCATTCCTATTTTTTTTCCCATGACATTCCTTGATATTCCAGAGTTTTTGTTCCTCCCAATTGAATTATGTTATTATTTTCTCTAGCTCTGTGAAGTAGTCCTCTGGTAGTTTGATTAATTAATTGTTTAATGGAAGGTAGCTCTTCTACCTTCCATTAGGGGTCAGAGCTAGCTTGGAAGAGAATTGCTAATTGCTATGGATTTTCTGCAATGTTGAAATGATATGAAATATATTCAAATCTAAGAACTGTCACTGTGACCTTGAACAAGTTATTTAATCTGTGTGAGGCTTCATCTGAAATGAGCATAGTGAGCTAGTCATCTCCAAGCCCAGCATCCTTTGCTCTTACCATTAAAGTTGCTTGTGGCCCATTGAATAGTGGTGTTATCTGTTATACCAAGTAGTATCAACAGATATGATGTGCTAAATAGATTTATATCATCAGGTACCTTTAGTCTTACAACTGATACTAAGTGTAAGTGTTTTGATTCTAAGACAGAATGTTAAGAGCTAGGCAAATCTGGTTAAATGGCTTGTCAAGGAGTCACACAGGTAGGACATGTCTGAGGTCAAATTTGAACCCAAGTCCCCCTGATTCCAGGCCTGGTGCTCTATGCACTTGTTAGTTACCCCTAGCAGTGTCATTTTTGTAATGAGTTCTTATTTGTGCTTAGGGGTTTCTTGTGTTACCAAACTTCATTGTTAAATTTTGTTGTTTGGTATTTTTTTTATCACTGTGATTGAATTATGCTCCAGATTAGTCTTGCTTAGGCCTTGAAACCTTACCTAATGCCAGCTTATGTGCAAATCATCTGGGTTTAGGGATGTGCACCTGGAATGGAAACAGGGTAGAAACAGAAACAAAGGGATCCATTTTAAATATGTTAGAGTGTTTTTTTGTTAGAGAAGGATCTTGATGGATTAATGGTCAAAAAGGCCTCAAAGTCACTGTCATCTTGCTATGTTCCAAGGTTTAGTCGTGTAAATCTTTAATTTGATCAGGCTCCAGGAAAATTGACTCAAACCCACAGGGGACTAATTTGTATCAGAAAGTTAATTTGATAGTTCAAAAAGCCAACCTAAGAGTTCACAGTGGAAAATAGCACTTTCTAATAAGGAAGTGTACTTAAGAAACCAAGGTTTGGTACCTGTTTGATAAGATTTCAAAGGAGTGAGCACATAGTAAGAGTCTTTACACTCCCCCTCCCAGTGCTTCAGACATTCGGCCCCTTTCCCACCAGAGGCACTGGCCACAATGCTGTCTCCACAATTCTCCCTTATTCTTTGTATTCTTCTGATTACATTGAAAAAAGAAACTTTTGTAGAAGCAGGTGTTTTCTTCTAAAATGTTTCTATAAAATACTTTATAACTCTGCTGTCACTCCCAAATGTGATTTCTTTTCTCCTTCGATTCCAAGACCGGCTTTTGTAGCTCATTGTGCTATCTGGCCATGAGCATCCTTAAAGTCTTTAACAGAATAAAGTAGCCAGACTCTACCAGAGCAGCCATCCCATGTCATTGAGTTTAGCTTTTAACATTACTCCATGAGCAGTTAAAAGGTATATCAGGCACCCAGTTGTAGTTCATTGTGGAAGCTCCATATTGCCTTCTTTTAAAAACAGTCAGTTTTTATTGCAAAAGGGGAAGCAATAGCAGCTTACATGCTGCTATTTTGGGGTGGGCTATATACTGCTCATTGGGGTAGATCATTCTCTCTGACACCAGAGATGGAGCTGGGCTTCTCACCAGAGACTGCTTTCCTTCACTGGTTTAGTCTGCTGGCTCAGCTGTTTCTTGTGGAGTCCAGGCTCTTGACTAAAATTTAGAGTTGCCAGTGGTAATATGGAACTGTAAATTATTAAACAATGTCCTTGGCCATGCCTGTAGCTCTTGCCTCTTTTCCTTAACAATTTAAGAACTAAAAGAAGGAAGCATTTAGGGGGGAGGGGGAAGTGTAATTTTCCCCTTAGAAATAATAAAAGTGCTTCCTCCTTTATTCCAGTTGATATGCATTCAGGATGGTTACCTATCCCTGCTGACAGAAACTGGTGAAGTTCGTGAGGATCTTAAGGTACCAGAAGGTGAATTGGGCAAAGAAATTGAAGGAAAATACAATGCTGGTGAAGATGTGCAGGTAAGGATTAATCGAGTAGTATTTTTGTGAGACTTTTAAAGTTCAGTTTCTTTAAAGGCAATTCTTTCCAGTCAAACACTGTATGACTTTGTATGAGTTTAATATGTTCTTGGTTTATTTGTACTAAACAAGGCTTTTAATCCTCAGTAACTGAAAGCCCACCCCAGAAGTCTTCCTCAACTGTCTCTTTGTTGTATGAAGGTCACCCTAGTTCCTCCAAGCCTCTGCCAAGGAGGGACATACTCATGCTGGTCCTGCACAGAAATGACCTCTGGCCTAGGCCCATCAGTGGCCTTGAAGAGCTGAATCAGACTTTTCTGGCTGAAATCAGAGTGATTCTTCATTAGAAGGAAGGTTGGCCACCAAGGGACAAAAACTTTGGCCCCAGTACATTAGGAAGACTGTGTCCAGGGATGCCGAGATGAAAAAGTTTTGAAGTATACTTTGATACCATGTGGTTGTAAAGCTTAATTTTTCTTTCTCAAAATTCTTATTATTTTTGCTGAAAACTAAATGGAGCTCTGTAAAACAAGTCAATCTCTTTAGAAATAGGTTGGCTGGTTGTCTATTAATTCAAGTACATCTTTACCAGAAAACTTTTAAAAACTGGATAGTTGCTGCCAAATACAAAACACATTTTGGAGCTTTGTATATCTTTTTTTTTTTTTTTTTTTGTATATCTTAAATAGGTTTTAGGAACTGGAAAAGAATATAATTGAAGCATCAAGATGACTGGTGCTCCCCTGAATTTAGTCTCAAGTATCAAGATTTAGAGCTGGAAGGGACCAGCTAAAGTGAAAATGAGATGTGGTCCTTCTCTTTTTACAGTTGAGGATCCTGAGCTCTCAAAAAGTAGAGAGACTTTTGCCAACTTCTCCCTCAAAGCAGCTGACAGATCCTTGTGCCCACTCCCCACTTTGAATCAGCTCTTACACTCAAAAGCTTGAGACTGCCTTGAAAACTTTTATGTAAGGAAAACACTATTGCTACAGCTTCTCAGGAGTCAGTTTTCAGATGTGTTAAAAATAATTGATTCCCAAACATGTTATTTGCCAAATATTCTCAGGCTGCTTTTGTAAGTGATGATTTACAGAGGCTCGTTATTCTTTTCCAAATTACAAGCCCCTCTAACCTGTCTGTGTTCTTGTCCTTCCAGGTTTCTGTCATGTGTGCAATGAGTGAAGAATATGCTGTAGCCATAAAGCCCTGCAAATAAACAGAACCCTCAGGCTCAAGCAAAATGCTTAGGTCTGGCTAAACCACAGGGCTTCACTTTGGTTCTTACTGTCACCAAAGCTCTGGCCTTCCTTCACAAGCAACCTCATATTTCTCCCCCCCCACCCACCTTTTTTTTTTTTTTTGGTTAGTTTTTTCAGAATAGTGCTGGATTCTAGATTAGTTTTGAAGACAACTGGCAATTTTTAAAAAATCACTTGGATTTGTAGTTCTCTATGTATTTTGTAGATTTGTTTCCTTCAACATTCCTGATAGCTGTTAGTTTATGGGTCCAAGAAACTTGAAAAGACTCTCTTCAGCAGGCAGATTATAATTTGCTTGAGCAAAAGCTTGAGCTTGACGGGAGATAAGCCAGGGTTTTAAGTGGAATAATGTAGTGTTGAAATAGCAGATGTTGGTAAGATTAATGCAGTATAATTCTAGACTTATTAACTTAAAATAAGAAAGTCTTATAGAATGGAATAATCACAGCTTAGAACCATGTGTGCCAAGCACAATTCTTAAAAGACTAAAAAATTACAGTGATTCAAAATTGCCAGTTGCCTTTCAAAAGTTCTAATGGCCATGTGCAACTAACTGTATTACCTCTGTTGTTACACTATTCTTTGCCAACTTTTTGGCATACTTATAATCTTACTCTATTGTGTCAAAGCCCTGCTTATGGTCAAGAAGGGACATTCAGAATGTTGGGTGAATGTTACAAAGCTGGGTTATAAAATGGGGGCGGAGGGAGTAGTTAAAGCTGGAGATTTTCACACGAGGCCTTTGTCTTCAGACTGAAAATTAGAAAAACGCCATTATAGTTGGCTTTTTCTTTTAGCTCTCTTTTTCTGGAAATATAGTTCAAAGGAGCAACTAGCTCCCTAAGATAATGTTTGCAAAACTCATGCAGTAAGTAAATGCTTGGCTTCTAACAGAATTTCAGCCACTCAAAACAATATTTGGCATTGAAACTTTTGTCAAACAGAATGCCAGAACTTGTTTTAAACTTAATATGAAAAAATTGATTGTCTTCTGCTACTGACATTTTACATAGTGTATCAAATGTAGACTTATGTATTTTTGTGTGTACTTTTTTTAAGCAGTTACAGTATATATGTTCTGGTTTGCTTGCATCTGCCACTTACATAGCAACCTTTTTTTGACTGACTATTGTGTGATTAATTCAGTAATGGGTCAAAAACCTAACTAGGAAAGAGCTATAGGACTAGAAAAATGATTTAGCTGAAGGTAAGATTGATTAACTTGTGCCACATTTCTTTAGTCTAGTTTGGTTTAGTCTTTTGGAACCTTTGGAACTTCTTTTTAGAGGTGGGAGCAGAGGGAGGCCAGGAGAATTAAATTCATGAACCAGTTGTGAACCAGTTCATTTTAAAGACTGATTCTGTCACTTCCCTCTGCTCCTGTATCTTTGTTCTGCCCTCACTCTCTTCCCCACTCCCCCAAACCCTGTTTTTAGCATCTTCACAGGCTCTGTGCTGCTGCTTCATCTGACCAGAGAAACTATGGGGAATAGCAAAAAGGTCAATCAACATTAGAAGATTCTCTTTCAGATGTAGTTTTCCAAATTACTAGAGGCAAGTCATTTGTGACCGTACTTGCTTCATTTTGTATACTTTACAATATCCTTACCTGCCCATCCATTTCAAGGCAGAGCAAGCAGGAAGTTAGCAAGTGCAGAGAAGGAACCTGGACAGCCACAAAGGGATCTTGCACCTTGAGGTCAAAACCAAGTTTGAACTTCAATTTTGTTTCCCTAGCTAAGGCACAGTTAAGTGCTGCTGCTTCATTTTTCCTGGCATTCTGTTTTCAGTGCCCACTCCATGCTTCTGGCTCTAACATTCTTAATTTTCTGCTAGTTTTTTGCATGGTGGTTCTCTGTAGAGAAAACTGGTAAGTGACCAAACGTGTTCAGACCACTGACAAGTCCATCAGAGTCCAAGTAGAAAATTAATTAGTTTAGCACAAATTCTAAGCTGGCATGCCCTAGGTTTTTCTGACATGTTAAACTTCACATAAGTATTTTTAGTGCAATGTAAGGATGAAAACATCACACCCCCTGTATTCCTAACTTAGTATCTTGAATGGTAAAAGCTATATTTATGCAGCTAATATTTAGTTTTTAACATACTCTTTCCCTGAAGTATTCTCTATAAAGTATAAATACTTTTTACTGTTTTATGTATAATCTGTATAGCTCTTTTGAAGGACCATTGATTTCCATGTATCCCTTGATAGAGAAGAGACTAAAGCAAGTATTCATTAGTTGGTAAAGTTACCTCTGTTTGAAAGAGGACGAGGACCATGCATTTTTAACTTAAAGAACAGAAATTACTTCTTTGAAACAAGAAATGTTGATGATAGGAATTCTTAATTATTCTTAGTATTGTTGCACTATTGGCGGCATGTGGTTAAAATCTTGTTTTCCCACTTGCAGAATATCAAATGCCATGTTAGCAGTTTACACAGTGTGTGGTATAGCCTATACATCTCCACATAGTCTATCTGTTTATTTTGCAGTATTAACCAGTGAGTTCAGAAAATTTAATGTTTCCTCATTTAGCAAACTAGATAAGATAAATTTTTTATCCATACTTTATTATTTGCTTTAAATTTTTTATAGGGTTACATATGAAGCAATTGAAATCATTGCTATCCAGATGTAGCATTTGCATCATAAACATAATTGTGATTCCTCTTGAGCCATCAGTCAAAATCAAGATTGTTACTAACACAACATTTAACATTTCTTTCATTGGTAGCACTAATTTTTAAATGAACACTCTACACTCCCAGCCAATGTTGTGGCCAGGGCACAATGCTGATAAACTTTAATAGATGCTGCAATAAAGCAAACTTGAGTAGGTTGTAAAATTATGAGTATATTTTCATTCTGAAAGTTTCCATTTTATGGCATTAACTGTGTGACTCTTCACACATAAGAAGCCTTGTGTGTGTTTTTCTTCTTTTCAAAGTCTTTCCAACTCTCTAAAGTACTGTAGTCTGTTAGTGCCTCAAACGTTGGTAAATTTTCCTTTATAGCCTTTCCAGTGCTTGTCGATGTTCTTGGTCTTAGATGGTTTCTCAACTGGAATATTTCTAGTTTGAGCTTCTTTGGAGTGTGTTGTTCTCAGGGCTCTTTTTGCTAAGTTGAAATTAGCGGAGACTTCATTATTTTATAACTGCAAAGACATTGCAGAATTTCCCTAAATCAAAACCCCTTCTGCTTGCTCACAGTGTGACATAAGTATCTGATCTTAGCAGGCTGTAAGCTTCATTCCAAAATAGAAAGGAAGAACATTTAAGATGGTGGCAGTTGCTGTATTGGAACCTTTCTTTAAAGAGTATTTACTCTAGAATGGGATTCTGTCTTAAACACTCTCCAAGGAAGTTTGCTCAGCAAAGTTTCTAGAGCACTTAATTATGAGGGAAATCTGTGGTGTTGATTCCAAAGTTCCTGTGTTGAGTGATTTTGAGATTAGAGCTGTTGGATTGAGGAGTGACGTATAATAAAGATGGCCTCTAGATTCAGCTTGTTCTCCAGAGGATAAGCAAGATTATAGCATTACCCTTAAGTTCTTTTGGGGGGTGATACTTATAACCTATCAAGGCAAATTTAAGTGCCTCAAAAATGTCGTGCTTTTCTACTGAGCACATTTCCCATAGCTTGGAGGATGCCCTAGCTCTGGGCAGGGCGTGCATCCACTGTAAGTGGCTGAAAAGATGCACTGGTTTAGGAAACTGTGCATTTTCCCTGTTGATGAGAGAAAGGCATTCCAAGTACTAGAAATGAAGGTTCTCTCACATTAAGTTCACAAAGCTTTGCTTTCATATTGGGGAGCTTAGGTGTCTCAGGCAGGTTTTTGAGGACATCACTGGAAATATCCGATGTGATGACTGCCTTGCCTTGTAAAGCTATTAGATTCATTCATGAATTCTCTTGTTAACAGCCTTTTGATGTTTGGGGCTGCAAAGAGTGGTTCTTTGGGGTGTGGTTAATAGCCACCGTAAATGAGACTCACTCAGGTGAAGACAGAATACTTGTTATAAAACTGTAATAAGATAGTGTAGTGTTTGAGAATTACTCATTCCGTTTCATCATGTATTCATAAATTTAATTTACAGAGAGGAGGCAGGGGGAGATAGATAATAGTTAAAATGACATTGAATAAATGCAGTGCCATTTTGCTAGTAACACAAACAGTTGTTTGTCTTAAAAGAAATGAATCTTGGCTTCAAACTGGATGCATCAGTGTGTTTTTGATATATCTTAAGATATGTTCAGTATCATAAAATCATCAGGATGAAGATTATCATTTTGGATTTATTTTTCACCAGTAATTACAAATGTTAGTATTTTTGTTTAACTCACCAAAATTGTTGAAATCCTTTGAAATATAGGTGGTGAACTCATTAACTATCATTTTATATCTGTACTGTTGTTCCATTTTTACTTTTTTAAGTTATAACAAGTAAAAATAAAGCAAAACTAAAGGTTTGTTCTCTTGGTGTATACTTTGTTTCTTCCTTTATTAGCATGTACCTCCTGAATTTTAAACTGTTCAAACTAAGGGCTTGTTATAGAGATCAAAATGAAGTAATGCTTACATCATTGTCAAACAATAAAACTCAAGATCAGAACAAACATTTTTAATAGACTTTAAGATGCCTGTTTTTACTTTCAAAGGTATTCTAGCAGTTGTAAGTGGATCTCTGAGAATCCTTGGGCTCTTTCCAGGCACGGCTCCGGTGCCATGACCAGCAGGACACCTTTCCAAGTGATCACATAGAAACTTAACCTATTTACACGTTCCCCAGTTGTCTTGTGCAGAATAGACTTGTCAGGCCAGATCTCTGTAGAATATGACTGTCACTGAAAAAATAAGGATGTTTTCTCCAGATGTTTTTGCTGCAGCTGTGCAGTGGGCTTTAGTAACTGTTTCAATGCTTGGTTAAAACATACATGTATGGAAAAGCAATATGATGTTTTCTTGTAAGCTTCGAGCATCACCTTTTTTTTTTTTTAAGCCCTCACCTTCTGAGTTAGATACAATCTCAGTCCTAAGGCAGAAGGAAGGAAAGGGCTGGCCAGTGATGGCAAACCTTTAGATCCCAAGTGCCCAGACTGCAACCTTCACACCACATGTGAGCTGGCCCTTTACCCCAGATAGGGGAGGGAGGAAGTGCTCCCATTGGGCTACAGAGGGAGGGTGATGGGAGAAATGTCCTCAGACGCATGTGGAGAGGAGAAGGGAGCAGCACCCTCCAACACACATGCCATAGGTTTGCCAACACAGGTAGGCAGTGGGGGCGGAGTGACTTGCCCAGCATTAAGACAGCTAGATTCGAACCCAGGACTTCTCCTGTCCTGACCTGATTTTCTATCCACTTAGCTGCCTCTGCATATTCTTTAGCTTGAATATCATCTCCTGTCCAAAGGACATGTTCCCATGTGTTTTCTGAACTTTAGCAAAACAGCCTGTCAATCAGTTACATAGATAAGTCATAGACACTAAACAAAAACACTGGTCTCTGTATTCTGCCCATTTCCAACATTTGACAAAAGTGAACTTGTAAAAAAATGAAAATTAAAAGTATCTCTGTAGGAAAAATTAAAATAGTTTTTAAAAGCTTCCGTTTCACAAGAGAGAATGACAAATCTGAGCCCAGTTGTTCAGTGTATATTTCTAGGTAAAACCTTTCCTTGGGGAAAGGAAGGGCCAAGAGGAGAGGAATCATAAAAATAAAAGCAGCTTTCTAAGAAAACAAAAAGGATTTAGTTCAAATATGAACTTCAGTGTCATTATTGCCCAATATCCCCAAAATCTAGTTACAAGATTTAGGAAAGTAAAGAGGAATAAAAGGAGGTTACATTCTGAATCTTCGGATCTGGAGTTTTGGTAAGCCCTGAGATGAGCACTCTTCTCAAAGTTGTTGCTTTTCGTTTATGAACTAAATGTGGTCTTTGGGAAGGAGAGTATATTTCATTCTGGGACTCTCCACGCCAACTTGTCACTTGCTTGACAATGAGATAACTGGAGTAAATTTATGTTTGCAAAACAGTGTAGTAACCTTAATCAGTTACACTTTGTTTTATGCAGGATTAGACTACTAACATTTAAATATCTTTTGTTTCTTTATCAGATTATTTAAATTTGTTTCACATTTTGAAGCTAAGAAAATGGATTAGATAATTTGTACAGAAAATCCAGAGTGCATATTGACAATTAAAAAGTCATTTTTTCCTTTTTTTTTGCAATTATTGTCTGCTATTTCTATATTTTTTTATTCTATTAACAAATTTCCACATAAGTTATCCAAAGTTATAGGGTCCAAATTGTCTCCCTCCCTTTTTTCCTTTCCCCCTCCCAGAGTTGGCAAGCAATTCAATCTGGTTTATACATATATTACCATACAAAACATTTCCATATTATTCATTTTTGTAAGTGAATCTTATAAAACCAAACACCCCAAAATATACTCAAATAATCAAGTGATAAATCATATGTTTTCATCTGCATTCCTACTCCAACAGGTCTTTCTCTAGATGTGGATAGCATTCTTTTTCATAAGTTCCTCAGAATTGTCCTGGAACATTGTATTGTTGGTAGTAGCAAAGTCTATCACATTTGGGCATTCCACAATATTGCTATTACTTTGTACATTGTTTTCCTGGTTCTGCTTATTTCACTCTGCATCAGTTTGTGTAGATCTTTCCAGCTCTTTCTGAAATCATCCTATTCATCATTCCTTATGACAATAGTATTCCATCACCATCACATACACAATATGTACAGCCATTCCCCAATTGAGGGCCATCCCTTTAGTTTCCAATTCTTTGCCACCACAAAGAGAGCAGCTATAAATATTTTTGTACAAACAAGACTTTTCCAATAATTTTTTTATCTCTTGGATACAGATCTAGTGGTGGTATTACTGGAACAAATTGTTTTATAGCCCTATATAAAATTACATTGTTTTATAGCGCTTTAGGCATAATTCTAAATTGCCCCCCAGAATGGTTGGATCAGTTGACTCCACTGGTAATGCATTAGTGTCCCAATTTTGCTACATTCCCTCCAACATTTATCATTTTCCTTTACTGTCATATTGGCCAATCTGATAGGTATAAGATGATGGTACCTCAGAGTTGTTTTAATTTGCATTTCTGTAATGAAGAGTGATTCAGAACATTTTTTCAAATAATTATTGATAGTTTTGATTTCTTCATCTGAAAACTTCATATTCTTTGACCATTTATCAACTGGAGAATGACTTGGATTCTTATAAATTTGACTTAGTTCTTTATATATTTGAGAAATGAGACCTTTATTAGAGAAATTCTATTTTAATTTTTTCCCATTTTGTTGTTTCTCTTCTAATCTTGCTTGCATTGGTTTTGTTTATATAAAAACTTTAATATAATCAAAATTATTCATTTTATGTCTTGTAATGTTCTCTCCTGTTTGACAAAACTTCTCCATAGATCTGACAGATAAACTATTCTATATTCTAATTTACTTATAATATCACCTTATGTTTAAATCATATTCCCATTTTGACTTTATCATGGTATAGGTGATCATCAATATGTGAGATATTGTTCTAAACCTAATTTTTGCCATACTGTTTTCCATTTTTCCCAGCAGTTTTTGTCAAATAGTGAGTTCTTATCTCAAAAGCTGGGACCTTTGGGTTTATCAAACACTAAATTGTGAGGTCATTTACTCCTAATCTAGTCTATTGATCCACCCTTTTATTTCTTAGCCAGTACCAGTAAAAAGTCATTTTTGATTAAAAGGTGGGTATTATACTTTGATTAGTTAAGCAAAACTTAGAAGTAATGTAGTCTTCTATATGTAAAGTATACAATTAATAAGGACTACTCAGTGAAATTAGAAAGCTAAAGCCATTTGCTTTTCTATTAATCATAACTTTTAGAGAGCATAGTTTCAATATAAAATTCTATAGTGAATTATTTCCCTTCAATTTATATATATAGCCTTCTGTTTAAAATATTTTGCATTCAATTTATTAATATGTAGCTTTTTTATTCATTTACTCATTCTTATCACTATAATAATTGCAGAAAAGGAGTTTGTTCTCATTTTCATTTGTGTTTTATCCTGAAGACAAAATAATTCATTCATGGGGAAATTTAGCACTTTGAATTTTAAGACTTCTTAAATTTTCTAAGTGTGATCTCCTTAAGGCTACATGAGATCTCTGGAGTAATCTGGTAAAAGTTAAGTCAAAGATGAGACTGTGGCTCTATCCATGTGTTCTTTAGCACAGTTGGGAACTAGAAGGCTCCCAAAAAGTAGAGATGGATGTGGTCAAAGCAGCAGCAACTGAAAGCAAAAAGAAACTTCTTTGATGGCGTCATCAGGCATCAACCAGACAGTGTGCTGCCTGCCGACAGAGAAACTGCAGGGTCTGGTGTTCAATTATTCAGGTAAGGGGAACCAAGCTAGGCCCGAATGGCATCTGGGATATTCAGAGTGGAGAGGAGAGGGCAGGTTTGACCAAATAGTGAAGAACAGAAGCTAACAATACACATAAAAGTCAGCATGGCAGAACTGAATGCAGATTGAACTGGGGAATTAAGGTCAGGAATGAGTGGAAAATGAAGGTATCTTTTCCCAGGAGCTCATTTCTATGGTGGTTTTCCATTGTCATCGAATGCCTGGGTCCAGGAACAGATGTGTAGGGAAGATAGTGCATTTCTCCATCATGCATAAATTTTTCCTGGTGTCATTTTGTAAGCTGCCTATTTTAGAGTACTAAACAGTGTATTGGCCCTGAAAGAGCTAAACTTAATAGATTACCTAAATCTAGTTCTTGGATCTTGTCCTCCAAACATATTTTTATAGGATAGAATCTAATTAAATCATTTCCAATTGGGAAGATCATGCTGTCAGAATAATCTCTGGTTTGGAGAACATTCATTTTGTGCTCCCCAATGTGGGCTAATACACAAATATGTAATGGGGACTAATTTAGCAGCAATTGATGGAGAGAATTAAAATAGTACTGCTTAAGTTTAATGTGTTTTCATTTTTTCTTAGGAATAATAAAAATAAAATAATCTTTTGACAAAATTAAAATGACTTGATTATTGGAATACATAGCATGAAGCATATTGCCTCTCTTTGTCTATACTGAGGTAGAGTTGTAAATTCTTTGTAACTCAGTCCTTTGGCACACAGGATGTGGTAGCTTGCCCAAAGAGACTTACTTTGGTCCATTTAGTATGGAAAAAAAAAAAAGAATACTCTTATCTTTGCTCAAATCCTTAGTGCTAGTTCTTAACACATGATATTTCCCTATATGGGGGCTCACACATAACTAGTTCCTAACTAGATAGAAGAGAGGGTACAGCTACTTAGCTACCTAATGTTGGTGAGTGGTATTCTACAGTAAAAAATGGTTGCTATACCTCGAACTAGGGAAATTGAAGTATAACTGTAAGCCAGCCATAGCCCTTTTTTTGTCTAAACCCACAGTGGCCTAGTATTAGTTTACAAACTGTGGCAGATCCTTATCCTTAGAATAGAATGTCTGGCTGGAAACTCATTTGTTCTTTGTCTCCGTACCGAAGTGTTTGTGTGGCTTCTGAAATGTCCTCGTGCGTCCCTCATTCCATGCCAACATGTAATCGCTTCTCTAAAAACTTAAGTGAAGTAGCATTTGGGTCAGGCATGCGCATGCATGTGTGCTAGCGAGGGTCTAGACAAGCACCTCCAGAGGAAGAACTGTTGGAGTCAGAATGCAGATCAAAGCATATGGTTTTTCACTTTATTTGGGGTTTTATTTTGGGGGTTTTGGTTTCATATGATCATTCTCTTTCAAAAATTAACAATATGGCAATATTTTGCATGATACTACATGTTTAACCCAGATATGGAGTTGCTTGCCAGCTCTGGGAAGGAGGAGGGAAAAAAGGAGGAAGAAAATTGGGATGATATAACTCCAGAAAACTTTTGTGGAAATTTGTTATTACGTGTAATTGGTAAAAATAAAATATCTTTATAATTACAAAAATAAAAAAAATTTAAAACACTCTCATTCTGCCCAGCTGAGAACACAAATGGAGTCTTTTGTTTTTTAGGAAAAAGCATGGAGATGATGAGTGTGGAAGAAGGCAACAAAGATGATGAAGGGCCACAGGTTTATGCTTTAGGAGAATCAGTTGAAGGAAGTGAAGATGTTCAACCTAGAAAAGGGAAAAGCCAGCCTTATAACAAGTATTTTTAGACCTGTCCAGTGAAAGAAAGATTAGGATTGTTCTGTTTGGGCCCCAGATACAGAACTAGCATGAAAACTTGCAAAAAGATTAGATTTGCTGAAAGGAAAAACTTTCTAGCAATTAGACTATGTCAGCTCAAAACTGAAGGTCAGGGTTGGGGAAGCACTTTTCCCAAAGAGATGACCAACAAATCTAGAAATTCACAATTTTTCCCAAAAGCCATCTATGCTATCTAAAAGAACATCAAGGCCCAAGGTCTTAATTAGAAGAAAGTGAATTTTCCACAGAAGGATAGTAGCATAGAAAACGAACTGAAACATGGAGTTATTTTAGTATGGAGTTCTAACCAGAGAATGGGGAAGTTTTTAGGAGTAGCACCAGGAAAACCTATTTATGAACTTTCACTTAGGGCTGCTTTGTTAGCTGTTTCCAATCATGTCCAACTCTTTGTGATCCCATTTGGGGTTTTCTTGGCAAAGGAACTGGAGTGGTTTGCCATTTCCTTCTCCAGCTCATTTTATAGATGAAGAAATTGAGAGAAACAGGGTTAAGTGGCTTTCCAGGGTCACACGTGTCTGAGACCAGATTTGAACTCAAGAAGATGTCTTCCTGATTCCAGGCCCAGCATTCTATGCACTGAACTGCCTTGCTGCCCCTTGGGACTACTGAGGATCAGCTTATAAACTCTGTTAAGAAAGGAAATCCTTTTAAATATCACACATATAACTCAAAAATATAGATTAATTAGCATGAAACTTTATTCTTTTATAAAGATCCTTTACAATGTCAGGAGCTCTAAGAGAAAAGAAAAATCAAATCCAGGGAAAATTATTTAACGTGATGTATATTAACGTGAATGTATATGAAGCAGTTCAACAGTACTGATGAGAGTTGTTTTAAAGCACGTAGTTAATGCATATAGTCAAGCATTTGTTAGAGGTATATACTATATGCCAGGCACTGTGCTAAGTGCTGAGGATTCAAAGACAAAAGATGGTCCCTATTCTCAAGGATACAGTCTAACGGGGGAGTTAATAGACAAACAACTATGCACAAACGAGATATACACAGGACAGAATGGAAGTAATCTCTGAATGAAAACACCAACATCGAGGATGGGGAAAGGCTCCTTGGAGTAGCTGGGGACTTTAACTGAAATCTGAAGGGATCTAGAGAATCACAGGAGTTGGAAATTGGGAGGGAGAGAGCTCCAGACATAGGGGAGAGACAGGAAGAATGCCTCCTTTACTTCTCCATGTAAACTGTGATTTCCACCTCTGGACAAAGCTCTCCAAGAGAGGTATTGGGTTAGAATTTTATCTAGTACCAATCAGTTACTTGCAATCTGGAAAGGAAGATCAATTTAGCAGTTGAGTGAAGGACGGACTGGATCAGACTGGAAGCACTTGCAACCAGAAAGCTATTGCAATAGTCTTGCAGTTTGGGGTATGACTCTGCCTGAGGATTTGGAATAAAATCCATCTTCTCTAACCCTCCCAGACCAGAAGTGGACCTACTCAAGAGTAGGAAGAGGTAATATATAGCAGGTTTTTTTCTGGTAGCAAAAAATTGGAATTTAAGGGGATGTCCATCAATTGGGGAATGGCTAAACAAGTGGAGATATATGAATGCGACAATACTGTTATGCTATGAGAAATGAAGAGCAGGATGATTTCATAAAAACCCAGAAAGACTTACATGAACTGATGCAAAGTAAAGTGAACAGAACCAGAAGAGCATTGTATAAAGTAAGAATGATATTGTTTGATGAATGTGTGTATGACCTACTTATTCTCAGCAAGACAGTGATCCAGAGACTCATGATCAAAAATGCAATATATGTCTAGAGAAAGAACTGATGGAATCTGAATGCAGATTAAAGCATGCCAAATTTTACTTTCTTCTTTTTTGTTGTTTGCTCAAGATCTCTTCCAAAAGATGATAAATATGGAAAAAAAAGTTTTACATGATTGCACATTAAGTAAAATCTATATCAGATGCTTTACTATCTCAGGAATGGGGGAAAGGAAAAAGGGAGGAAATTTTCAACTCAAAAAAATTATTTAAGAATTTTAAAAATCATTTTTACATGTAATAGGGGAAATAAAATATAAAAAAATAAAGAGCTAGAGCAGAATCTATTATGTTTCAGCTGAAGTAAAAAAGGAAGGATTTTAATCATCTCAGACAAAGCAAAAGCAAAAATAGACCCAATTAAAAGAGATAATCTGGAAAAGTACATTTTACTAAAAGGTGCCATAGACAATGACATATCAAAAATGTTTACTGCAACATCAGATAAAGGTTTCATTTTTCAGTTATGTGGGGAATTGAGTCAAATTTATAAAAATAAAAAGCCATTCTCCAATTGACAAATAGTCAAAGGATATAAACAGGCAGCTTTCAGAAGAAGAAATTAAACCTATCTATGGTTTATGGAAAAATGCTCTAAATGACTAATGATTAAAGAAACGTAAATTAAAACAACTCTTAAGGTACCATCTAACACCTATTGGAAATTACAAATGCTGGAGGGGATGAGAAAATAGGTACATTAATAAACTGTTGGCAAAATTGTGAATTAATCCAACCATTCTAGAGAACAATTTGGATTTATGCCCTACAGGCTATCACACTGATCATATCCTTTGACCTAGCAATCCTAGGTTTATATTCCAAAGAGATCAGAGGAAAAGGAATAGGATCTATAAGCACAAAAGTATTTGTTGCAGCATTTTTTTTATGGTAGCAAAAACTGGAAACTGGGAGAACACTCATTAATTTAGGAATGCTTAAACAAGTTGTTGCATACGGTTGGGATGGAGTACTATTGTGCTACAAAAATGATGAGAGGGTGGTTTCAGAAAAAAACATGGCAAGAACTGATGGAAAGTGAAGAGAGAAGACCTGGGAGACCATTGTGTCATTGTAACAGCAATGTTGTAATGGTCAGTTGTAAAATATTCAACTATTCTGATCAATACAATGATCCAAGATTATTTCAAAGGATTGATGATGAAAAAATGCTATCCGTGTCCAGAGAGAGAATTGAATTATAGAGATGGATGAAATATAAAGAGAACTCTGAAGAAGAGAACTATGTCCAAACTGAAGTATATTTTTTTCTTTTTTGTGATATGGCTAATATGTATTTTTGCATGATTTCTTCCTGTGTATGATAGATATTTTATTGCTTGCCTTCTCAGTGAGTGGGGGAGGAGGAGATGGGAGGGAGGGAGAGAGTTTGGAATTCAATTTAAAAAGAAAAGAACATTAAATAGAAATAACTTTTAAAAATTAAAAAATTATGAAGAGGGGGCAGCTGGGTAGCTCAGTGGATTGAGAGCCAGGCCTAGAGACAGGAGGTCCTAGGTTCAAATCCGTCCTCAGACACTTCCCAGCTGTGTGACCCTGGGCAAGTCACTTGACCCCCATTGCCTACCCTTACCAATCTTCCACCTATAAGTCAATACACAGAAGTACAAGGGTTTAAAAATTAAAAAAAAATTATGAAGAAAATATCTTTATTAGTCAGTGATTGGTTAATCAGGTCCATATAAACAATTAACACCAGTTAGCTTTTTACAAAAGAATTTTTATTGCTAAGATATATCAAGAACGACGGTAGTCACAAACATTTCTGGGGAAACATTCCCTCCTCTACCATCTTGGTCCCTGCATAGAGTGGTCTCAAATTTAATACAGCTTCCATGTAACTTTCACCCCACAAGTTTATTTTGAAATGTAGTATGGCTGATGCATGGATGGCTGCCCATCTCTGCTCCCATTAGGCTAAATCAAAAATGTCACTTGTGATTTCACTCTTCTCATCGTCCGCCTTTCAACTCCCAGTATGGACTCCTCCACTCCTGGACCTGTTGGCTTGCTCTTCGGCTTCCTTCTCCTAGAAGAAGATAGAAACAGACTCAGCAGAGAGAGAAGCAACAACAGGTCCATGAGCTCGCTGGCTACATGGCCCCGGTGGGGAAATAATAGCCAAAAGCCTCTTTCCCCAATGATGGCTTAGACAAACCAGCAGACAGGAGGCAAGACCACCTTGTTCTTGCTATGAAGAAGTTGATCAACAAACTATGATGTGATTAGCAAACTGAAACCCACCTGTGTATAAATATACTCCAAATCAGAGAGAAAGCCACTTACATTACTCACCATAGTGCCTTTCTAGAAGCAAGTGTTCCAACCTCTTTTACCTGGGGCTTCCTCACCTATCACACCTGGATTATTACAGTTGCCTCTTTTCTGATCTCCAGGCCTCTAATATTTCCTTTTTCTAGCCTCAAGTCTGGTCCCTATCTTCCTTTCCAGTTTCCCAAATGGAATTCCATTGCAGCTGGAATGGTCCATTAAAGTTACTACAAATATTTGCATTCCTACACTATGCTTTTTTACCTCAGGAACCTCCTGCCTGACATATGGCCAGCACATAGTGGGTACTCAATAAAGAATAAAAGAACAGGGGAAGCTAGGTGGCTCAGAGAGCCAGACCTAGAAACAGGAGGTCCTGGATTCAAATTTGACCTCAGACACTTCCTAACTGTGTGTCCCTGGGCAAGTCACTTAACCCCCCATTGCCTAGCCCTTTAGTGCTCTTCTACCTTAGAACCAATACACAGTATTGATTCTAAAGTGGAAGATGATGATTAAAAAAATAAGATTACATGAACAAATTGAATGAAATGAAAAACTGGAAGCTGATCAAGTTCAAAGAAGCAAGATCCAGTGTGACAAAAAAAGAGATCTTTTTGGGAGAAGGAAGGTTGGGTAGCACCTTTTCCTTGACCGTTCCTCAAGTCCACCTTTTCTTTGACCGTTTCAACCAGGTTAAATGAACCTTAACTTGACAGTGCAGAGTCGTGTTCTCTATCTCTCATTTGGCACGTCTTATGATGCTTTGAATTATTAAACTTTTCATGAGCATGGACTGAACTAGGTAATATTTAGGAAGTGTTTAGCACAGTTCCTAGCACATTCAAAGCATTTCCCTTTCCTCTTCCCTATAGACCATGTCTCCTGATAGATCACCTATCTCTTGTCTCTTCTCTCCCATCTATTTTCTCATAATTGGTCAAACTCATCTTCCCAATACACAATTCCATCACTCCTATGCTCAAAAATAAATGCTTAGTAGCTTTACCTTGTGTAGATAGCCTTTAGTCTACCCTCACTGGAGCAGGAACATTTCTTTGGTCACCCAGTGTGTAGCATGATGTTTGGTTCATGATAGGCATTTAATAAATGTGTGTAGATTGGAACCTGACTGGTTCCAAGTTGCTTTCTAGACCAGCTGAATCTGTTTCTATTTCCATTAATAGTACATTAATGTATCTGTTTCCCCAAAGCCTTCCATGATATGTCTTTTTCCATTTTGTCAACTTTGGCCATTTGAGGGGTTTAAGGTAGAATTTCAGTGTTGCTTTAATTGTCATTTCTCTAATTATTGGTGGACCAGTTGAGTGGTGCAGTGAATAGAGAGCTGATCCTAGAGTCAGGAAGACTTTTCTTCCTGACTTGAAATATCCTCTGAGATTTACTAGCTTTGTGACCCTGGTCAAGTCATTTAACCTTGTTTGCCTGTTTCCTTATTTGTAAAATGAACGAGAGAAGGAAATGGAAAACCACTCCAGTGTCTTTGCCAAGAAACCTAAATGGGGTCATCAAGAATCAGACATGCCTGAAACAACTGAACAACAACAATAATTATGAGTGAACTAGAATATTTTTTCATGTGACTTGAAAGTTAAGATTTCTTCCTATGAAAATTATCTATTCATATCCCTTAATGAATTATCGGTTGGGAAATGGATCCTATTCATACAAATTTGAATTAATTCACTATATATCTTAGAAATTAGTTGCTGCAATGATTCTCTGCCTCCTCTCTCCATTTTACCAGTTTCTTGTTTCTGATTTTAACTGCATTGTTTTTCTGTGTGTAAAAGCTTTAACTATATGCATAAAAATTGTCCAGTTTGCCTCCTATGGCCTTCTATATCTCCTGTTGCATCACAATTTCTTTCTGTTCATAGATCTATCAGGTAATTTCTTTCTTGTTTCTCTAATCTGTGTATGATGTCCCTTTTTATGTCTAAGATGTAGCAAAGTCATGGAGCTTATCTTAGTCTATGACAATAGTATATGAAATGGTGGTTTTATACCCAATTTCTGTCAAACTGCTTTTCAGCTTTCCCAAGAGCTTTTGTCCAAAAATGAGCTTGTGCTCCAATATCTCGGATGCTTAGGTTTATCACACACTATACTATACTCATTTGCTTCTATTAATTATATATCTTATCTGTTACACAGATCAATCTCCCTATTTCTTAACCAGTACCAAATTTTTTTGATGATGATGGCTTTGTAGTGTAGGTTGAGATCTGATACTGCTGGCTTTTTTCTTTCCCACTTTTCCCACTTAATTTTCTTCTTTTCTTTCCTTGGCCTTCTGTTCCTTTAAATGAATTTTGCTATTTTTTTTCTAGTTCTATAAAATCCTTTGAGAGTTTTATTGGTATGTCACCGAATAAGTCTGTGAATTTAAATAATGTTTTAATTTTTATTATATTAGCTTATGTTTCCAATGATTAATTAATAATTTTTCCACTTTGTTAGATCTGGGTTTTTTGTTTGTTTGTTTAGTAAACAGTGTTTTGTTATTGTGTTCATATAGTTTTTGTGTTCATCTTGTTAGAGAGACTCCCAATTATTTTATACATTCTTTTAAAGTGGATGTTCTCTATATCTTCTGGCTGGGTATTGTTGGCAATATTCAGAGATGCTAATGATTTATATAGATTTATTTTTTATCCTGTAACTACTGAAGTTGTTAATTCTTTTTTAGTTAATTTTCTGGGATTTTCTTGGTCAACCATGGTATTATTTGCAAAAAAATGTTCACTTTGTTTCCTCTCTACCTACATGTATTCCCTTAATTTCTTTTTCATATCTTATTGCTATAGGTGGAATTTCTACCACTTTTTTGAATAGTAATGGTGAGAGAGGACATCCTTGCTTTACCCTGAATCTTGATGGAAAGTCTCCTAGTTTATCCAATTACAAATAATTCTGGTTCTTCACTTTAAATAGATTCTGTATATAGTAAGGAAAGATGCATTTATTCTCATGCTCTCTAGTGGTTTTTTTTTATTTTATTTTTTATTTTTTTTAAACCCTTAACTTCTATGTATTGACTCATAGGTGGAAGAGTGGTAAGGGTGGGTAATGGGGGTCAAGTGACTTGTCCAGGGTCACACAGCTGGGAAGTGTCTGAGGCTGGATTTGAACCCAGGACCTCCAACTCTAGGCCTGACTCTCAATCCACTGAGCTACCCAGCTGCCCCCTCTCTAGTGTTTTTAAAAGGAATGAGTATTGCATCTTGTCACAAGTTTTCCTGGACCTATTGATATAATTGTGATTTTTGGTATTAATATGGTCAGTTATAGTCTTTGTGATATGTTGCTAAAGTCCCCTTGCTAATATTATGCTTTAAATTTTTGCATCAATATTCTTTAGGGATATAGGCTTGCAGTTTTCTTCCTCTGGTTTGACTCTCCCTGATTTAGGCAACAATACTATATTTGTATCACAGGAGGAATTTGGTAGGTCCACTTCTTTTTCTGTTGTTTTTTTTTTTTCCAAAAAGTTTCCCACCCTGGAACTTATATTTTAAAAGTTTGATAACATTTGCTTATAAACCTCTGGTGTCCCCCCTTCTCCAGGAGTTCATTTATGATTTGTTCAATTTCTTTTTTTTTT
>NC_058132.1:670591794-670610634 GCF_016433145.1 Gracilinanus agilis | reverse complement strand
TGGGCTTGGCTCTCATCAGGTCCACTGAGCCCCCTAGCTGCCCAGCTCCTTCTGTGTATACCATTTTTTACTCTGAATTATAGAGAAAAATCTGTTTTATGAAGTGTCAAAATTGAGGGATTTCTCTGACAGCTTGAAGGCACATTAGATTTGATAATGGGACTTGGAGTCCTAGCCCAAACACCTGGGAAAAATCCCTCAATCTCTCCCAGCCTCGAATTCCTCATCGGTAAAATGACGATCCCAATAGATGTAGCGCCAAGTCCTTGGGACCTGACGGATGTGGACTGCGGAGGATGCTGGCGGTCCCTTTTACCCCAGGCCACGCCCCCTGTTGCCTTGGTTACCAACTTAAACCTCTTTAGTCCTTTTCCCCGGTGGCAGTGGCAGCGACGTCTTTGCGTCATTCCGTGCGTGCCTCGGCGTACGCTGCGCTATAAATGGAGAGTGCGCAGGCGCGTCCTCCCTCTTTCCGCGTCGTGTCCAAGATGGCGCCGGTAAGTTTGGACGGCGTGGGTAGCGATGCCGGTTCCTGGACCCCTTTTGTGCGGGAGCCCCGAGGGTGTGTGTGCATGTATGCGTGTGTGTATTCATGGCCTGACCGAGCCTTCCCGGTCCCACGAGTAGTAGGCAGTGCCTAGCTCGACCCTATGCCGACCGGAAGGAGCCTCGCCCCCCCACTGCGAGGACCGTGAGGGTGGGGAGGTCTCCGAGTCAGCCTACCCCCCCACTCCCGACTTTGGGGTATCGGAGCAGTCCAGGCTTTCCGCATCGGCCACGGCCTCGGGCCATCCCCTGGTGGTCTCTATGGGAGAGACCTGGAGCACTGACAGCTGGCTCTGCACCCCAAACTCGGTGCTCAGACTCCACGCTGTTTGCAGAGCAGGCCGCGTTCTTTACGCCCCTCCAACTGGGTGCTGTGCAAACGCTGGATGCGAGAAGAGGAAAAAAAGCCGCTGCCCGCCGGGCACTCAGTTTAATGGGGGAGACCCGCGAGCTAGAAAGAGGAAATCAAATCATCCACCGAGTACTAGAGAGACGGCGGTAATGGATGGGGAGGGACAAGGAATCTTTAAATAACTAATGGAAATAAAGAATAAAACGGGGGGAGAGGGGGAAGCTGGGGTTTCCCACAATGGATGGGGCAGGAAGAACATTGCACATGGGAAGGGGAAGAGCAAGAGAAAATTTTATGTAATAACACAGAGTTAACATTTCTGTAACACATGATGTTGCTGCTTATTCTAGTTGCTTGCCCTGTCATATGTGTTTGAGCTGTGTGACCCTGGGCAAGTCACTTGACACCCCCCCAGCTGCCTGGCCCTTATCATTCTTCTGCCTTGGAACTATTACACAGTAATGAATTTTAAGACACAAAGTAAGGATTAAAAAAAATTTAATGCATTTGAACAATGGAAATAAAAAGCTCTTAACAGCCCCTGTTCTGCTACATGGTATTTGTGTTACCCTGGATAACTCCACTTGGCCTAATGTAAAACATGAGCTATTGGGTGTAAACCATGGAATAATTCAGGATATAAAGTATATTAAATCGGCCCTTTTCAGACTTTAAAGTATGGTCGCAGCTGCCATGTGCACTGTCTGATTCGATGTGTAGTCAGACTTTTTCAGGGGAGATGTCTTATCTCAATACTGGACTTCAGAGGTCTGTAGTCTAAAGTAAAATCACTGAAACCTGCCTGGTTATCCTTCCCTTTTCAGGTTCTCCAGTATGATGGGACCTTAAAGGCCACCCCTATTCTGAGGCTCATGTTTTAACCGGAAATTTTTTTTTTATCTTTTATCTTCCATCATTGAATCAATACTAGTTATGTATTGGTTCCAAGGAAGAAGAGTGGTGAGTGGTAAGAGCTAGGCAATGGGGTTACACAGCTAGGAAATGTCTGGGGCCACATTTGAATCCAGGACTTCCCATCTCCAAGCCTAGCTTCTCAAGTAATATAACTGAAACCTTGATGAACCATCCTTCCCTTCCCAGGTTCTTTAGCATCATTTTTGAAGCTCACTTTTTAGCCATGAGGAATAAAGACTTAATGTGGGAGGTATCAAATCTTACCAGCTTTACTTTTTAGAGAGCCTTTCAAGACAAACATTTTTTCCTTATTATTGGATTGGTAATTGATACACCATCCGTAATTATGGCTGTTGGGCATACAGACACATTTTAAAAGTTTAATCTCATTAATTTAAAAAAAAATCCTTTCTTGCTAAATAATTTGCCGTTTAGGGAAAAAGCAAGGCTAAAAAAATCAGAGTTGGGTACTCCGTTTTTGAAGCTGTAGTTTAATCTGCTTATAATAGTAAGTAGTTACAAAAAATGATAAGATTTTTTTTTTTTAATTCCTAACTTCAGAATTTTAATGTTTTCCCCAATTGTGTTAAGAAGAGACTTGCCTTTTCCCCCTAAGTGTTTAAGGGGAAAGGGGAAGGACTTAACCTTACGAAATTTTAAAAAAAAAAAATTTTTTTTGTTTGTTTTGGGTACTTAGTAAATTTAAGCAAATAATGGAAGAACCTGGACTTGAGTTAAATTAGATTTTGTTTTATGAAAGAATCCATAGTGGAATAATGACAATTATTTCTTGGCACAGTTCTGCATATACTGTACTTTAAGAAGACAGTGCATAAAATGACCAGTCTGGTATTTTTGCTATTTTCCACATGAAGCTATTGTATTTTGTATACTAGATTGATTGATTGAAACTTTTTTTTTTTTAAGCCAAAAGATAAGAAGGCTAAGAGATCAACTTGGAAGTTTAACCTTGATCTCACCCATCCAGTGGAAGATGGAATCTTTGATTCTGGAAATTTTGTAAGTAACAGTTTTTATATATAAATCTTTGGAGGATTTAATTTTTAGGGCTAGAAATTAGCTAACCAAGGATATATTGCTTGTTTTGTGTGCCTTTTATATATACTTGGAAAACAACATTTTTAGTTTGATTTTAATGTATGCTGTATTCCTAGGGTACCTTCCCTAGTGAATATCTAGGGTTATCTTCCCTAGTGTTGTATTTTTCTGTATTTTTCAAAATAGGAGCAGTTCTTGAAGGAGAAAGTTAAAGTCAATGGAAAAACTGGAAACCTAGGGAATGTTGTTCACATTGAACGCTTCAAGAACAAGATCACAGTAGTGTCTGAGAAGCAGTTCTCCAAAAGGTAAGAACATAACCTTGTCTTTCTTGATTTATCTAATTATCCTTGGGGAAAGATGACCTTTGAAGACTGTAATGTAGTACTTCATCCAAATTAGGAACTATAATTTGGGTATCTTTTCCCCTTTAAAATCGTTACATAATGGACAAAGATATCAATTAAGGTTATAGTTTTCAATACTGACTGATATTTTTTTCCCTAGTCTGGGGTAATAAGCAAGTTACCTTTTGATCAATGTTGATAATTTGAATGTAGTGGGAGTGTAGTAAGCACATTCTACATATCCCTGAAGTCACTAGTAATTACAAAACTAGAGAAGTTCCCAAAGGCATATAGCCTACATTGCATGTAAGACACCAACACTAAACTTCTTTTTTCCCCTCTACACAGGTATTTAAAATATCTTACCAAGAAATACCTTAAGAAGAACAATCTTCGTGATTGGCTTCGTGTGGTTGCATCTGACAAGGAGACTTATGAACTTCGTTATTTCCAGATTAGTCAAGATGAGGAAGGATCTGAATCTGAAGATTAAATGGGAGCTGAGCCCTTTGAAGGGCTTTGAATTTTAAGTGTTCAAAAGGAAAAAAATATTATGAATACACTTTAATTTATGGGCAAATAAAACTTATAACTGATTTCACCTCTTTTGTTGTGTTTAAAAGTCTTAGGATGAAGATAACACATTACATTTGATCTTTATGATGAATTCACTCACTAAAATTCAGTTAACTGTTAGAATAGTTATTCCAGGTTTCTTTGGGTTCAGGGAGGAAAGCACTCGGGCTACCCCACATACCTGGAGCATGAGACTGGATATGGCACAAGCTTTATCCATGCTAAAAGATGCTGACAATTTTAGGAGGCCTGCATTCCTCGGGAGAGTGGGGGAAGGCAGGAACACAAAGCCTCAGGAGGTAGTTTGACTGAAATTTTGTGAAGTGTAAAGGAGGCTGCTGGAGCCCCACATGTTTATATAGGCATAGAGATCCCCTAGAAATTCTTAACTAGGATCTTATGCTTTCACTTGGGCTTCATTTTGAAATCCTTGTTACACATTGCATTTAAAAAGCCCATCCATCTAAAACCTTAGCAAAACCAAAGGTGAAGCTATTACTTTGAAAGGCAAGCCCTGACCTCCCATATCAAGGTTAGGAAGTTTACAGGCTCTGAAAAGTAACTCCCAATGGAGCAATCTGAGGATGTGACACATCAGCTCCCAAACAGGATTCTCACCTCTACCTCTCCTGCCCCAACCTGCTGACATCCAACCTCACTTAACTGCCTTTCTGACATTTCAAACAAAGCCTAATGTCCTAAAATCAACATCCAAAACAACTCATCTCAATCTCTGAACTTCCCTCTGATCTAATGTCCACATTCCTAAGCAGGCAATATGTTCTCCCAGTCCATCAAGCTCACAACCTAGGAGTCATCCTGGAATCTTCAGCATCTCCCACGGCCAAGCTCTTTCCAAGCCTTTAAACTCCTGCAGCATCTCTAGAATTCCTATCTCTTAGGACACTGCCTGACCCTGTAGGACTCTCTGCTGGGGTAGTCCGCCTCAAATCTCCAGGCAGCCTCTAATGGGATCTCCCTAAGATGCAAGTCTGATGATGCCATCCCTCCTCTTTCCCACCTTCCCATAAACTCCAGGGGCTTCCTATTGCTTCCAGGAGCAAATATGAAATGCTTTCTGTGGCATTCAATACCCTTTGTAACAGCCTCCTCCCACCTCTTCAGGCTTCTTACACCTCATTCCTGCCCTGGCTGTTCCAGAAACAAGCCATCTCAGCTCTGGGCATTTTCTTTGACTTTTCCCTTGATTTGGAATGCTGTCCCAAATCCATTCCAACTACTGGCTTCCTTTTCTACAGGAAACCTTCCCAACTCCTAGATTCCAGTACCTTCCCTCTGTTAATTATTTCCCATTTATTCTGTATATAGCTTACTATTTATATGTTGTCTCCTATCAGGTTGTAAACCCATTGAATACAAGGACTGTCTTTTACCCCTTTTTCTATACCCAAAGTTTTCATGGCATCTGGCATTGACACTTAATAAATGTTTATTTGTTGATTACTTTCAGGGATATATTTTTGAAGTTTAGATTTTTTTTAATTTAGTATAATCATTTTTATTAAAAGGACAACCATGGACAAGTAATATTGCTTTAATTATTTTTCATTTTTTTCCTGTAATGAGTGTTTTGTCATTGTGGATATTTTTGAAAGATTTTCTGAATTACACATGAGAATTTTCAACATGCATTTTATGAAATTTTAAGATCCAAATTGTTTTCTTTCCTCCCCCCTCCCTGAGATGATAAGCAAATTGATTTGGGTCATACATGTATTATCATGCAAAACATACTTTGTTGGTCATTGTTGTCAGAGAATAGTCCTATAAAACCAAAATCCTCAAATAAAATTAATATGAAAAGTAGTCTGCTTTCATCTGCACTCCAACTCCCACAGTTCTTTCTCCGGAGGTGATAGCGTTCTTTGTCATTAGTCCTTCAGAATTGTGCTGGATCATTGTTTTGTTGAGTAGCTAAGTCTTATGCTTGATCATTCCACAATATTGCTATACTAGGTACCTGTTTTCCTGCTTCTGCTTGCTTCACTTTGCATCGATTCATGTAGGTCTTTCCAGCTTTCCCTGAAATCCTGATTTCCCTGAAATCATCATTTCTCTGAAATCATTTCTTACAGCACATTCTGCTCTGCCATTCCCCACTCGATCGACATCCCTTTAATTTCCAGCTTTGCCACTCCAAATAGAGCAGCTATAAATATTTTTGTACAAGTAGATCCTTTTCCTTTTATAAAAATTTTTTTGAGAAAAGACCTGGCCATGATATTATAGGATCATCGAGTATGCACAGTTTTATAGCCCTTTGGGCTGCCTTCTAGAATGGTTGGATCCATTTATAACCACCAACAATGCATTTGTGTCTTCTTTTTGCACACCCCCTTCTACATTTATTACTTGACTGCCTTATGCAAATCTGATAGTTGTGAAGTGGTACCTCAGAGTCGTTTTAATATGCATTTTTCTAATCAGAGATTTAGAACATTTTTTTCATATGAATGTTAATTACTTTGATTTCTTCATCTGAAATTTCATATCCTTTGACCATTTTCAATGGAGAATGACTTGCATTCTTATAAATTTGACGTAGTTCTCTATAAATTTGAAAAATTGGACCTTTATCAAAGAAATTTGCTGTAAAAAAATTTTCCCCAGTTTGTTGTTTCCCTTCTAATATTGATTACATTGGTTTTGTTTGTACAAAAATGTTTAAAATTTGATATAATTGAAATGGCTCATCTTATACCTGGAAATGTTCTTTCTCTCTTGTTTGGTCATAAATTCTTCCCTTCTTCATAGATCTGACATGTAAACTATGCTCCCCTAATTTATTTATAGTATCATCCTTTATGTCTAAATCATATTCCCATTTTGACTTCATCTTGGTAGAGGGTGTATAGTTTCTACCATGCTGTTTTCCAGTTTTCCCAGAAGATTTTGTCAAATAGGAAGTTCTCCCCAAAGCTGAGATCTTTGGGTTTACCAAACGCTAGATTGCTAGGGACATTTACCCCTCTGTATTGTGTATCTAATCCCTTCTATTGATCCAACACTACTTCTTGACCAGACTGTCTTGATGATTACTGCTTTAGAGTACAGTTTGAGATCTGGTACTGCTAGGCCACCTTCCTTCACGTTTTTTTTCATTAGTTCCCTTGATATTCTTGACTGTTTATTCTTCCAGATAAATGTTGTTATTTTTTCTAGTTATGTAGAATGATTTTTTTTTTTGTAGTTTGATATGGTACTGAATAAGTAAACAAATTTGGATAGAACTGTCATTTTTATCATATTAGCGTGGCCTGCCCATGGGCAATTAATATTTTTCTAATTATTTAGATCTGACTTTATTAATGTGAAAAGTATTTTGAAATTGTTTTTCATATAATTCCTGTGTTTGTCTTGGTAAGTAGTTTCCTAGGTATTTTATATTACGTAATAACTTTAAATTGAATTGCTCTTTCTATCTCATTGATGGACTTTGTTGGTAATATAAAAATGCTAATGATTACATGGTTTATTTTTTTATCCTGCAACTTTGCTAAATTTATTGTTTCAACTAGGTTTTTTTTTTTTTGTTGATTCTTGAGGATTCTCTAAGTTTACCATCATATCATCTGCCTAGAGCGATAGTTTAGTTTCCTCATTGCCTACTTTAATTCCTTCAATTTCTTTCTCCTCTTACTGCTGAAGCTAGAATTTATACTATAATACTACATAATAGTGGTGACAATAGACAATCTTGCTTCACCCCTGATCTTATTGGGAAGGGTTCTAAAATCGCAGATGATATTTGCTGATGGTTTAAAAGTTTAGACTGTACGTTGGCTCTTATAATTTGTACACTTTTAATTCTCAACATTTTAGTTGTGCATTTATAAAGTAGAAGAGGAACATTTGTTGTCAATGGTCATATTTACTATTCTATGAATGGATATGAATTCTATACAGTGGGAAACTAGGAAAAGAAACTGCCTTTTGAGTAGATCCTTTGAAGCTACAAAAAAAAAACAAAAACAAAGACAAAAAAAAACAAAAAACAAAAAAATCACCAGTTTCTCTCAATTCAGTAAAGAGTTTTTGGTTTTTTTGTTTGTTTCTAAAGTTTTTAGAAACCTTTGAGGGTAGGGAGATGAAAATGATGTAGCCTTAAAAAATCAAATAGAATTAACATAGCCATGTTAGCCTCTTAGGAACTGAAGTCTCAATGGCTTTGTTGCCAAGAGGACAATTTCAAATTTTGTCTCTATTACTAATAACTTGGAATGAACTTCTGAATATAGAATATTGACCTTCATCAGCTTGATCATTTCCTAGTCTTAGTCCCTTTAAGTATAATGATTATCCAAAAGATGAAGACAGTCATACATACCAGACGTGAATGGGATCTGACATTTGAGAACTTTTCATATGGAAACAAACATTTCTGGTTGCATCCAATATTTAGAAACTGGCTGAGCTTGCAAGTCAACTAGTAGTCATTAAGCACCATCGTCCAATTTCTGCTAATGACTAAGGATACAAAGATAGAAACCATGGTGCCCGACATCAGGCACATTCGAATGGAGGAGACAAGACGTAAATTTTAACACACACAAAATATGTCCGATGTCTCTGGGGAAAGGCACCAAGTGGGGACTGAGGGTAGCCCCTGACAAAGGTCTAAGAAGGCAGGGTTTGAGCTTTCAGTTTCCGGAAGCCAGGAGGTGAGGCTTATCAACAAAATTTATGTGTAAGATAACATGGATTGTCCCAATGTGTCTGGGGGAGAGTGGCACTGATACCTCTAAACTGTCCTTTTCCAGGGAGACAAGATTCCTGCCTGAAAGGGAACAGGATAAAAGACCTGGCTGGACTAGAGTAGATCAATCTGTCCCCTTATAGTTATTGGGAAAGAGCTTTTGTATACCTTAACCTGCCACAAAAACACATGTTTTATCCAGGTGGAAAGTTTCCAATGCAGCACCAAATTTATTAGAGGAACAACGTACATATTGCTAGCCTAGGGTCATATTTTCTTAAAGGTTCAAGCCACTTTCCTGGTCTGCATCCCTTAAAGAAAACAGGGTTAACCCTACGTTTCCACTCATATTCTTGACCTCTTCCCACCAAATGCTGATTACACAAAAGACTATTACGAATTGTGAATCCAATAAACTCATTTATCCAAGCGAATATCACACAAAAATAAGAAAATTCTACAAGCTAGAATATACCCCCAAATACATAGTTCTCTCACTGGGAGTGCTGTAACACAGATCAACCAAGAGAAAGATTTTTGATTTCACCATATGGGAAATTCCCCAACATTCTAGGGAGACAAGCTGGAAATCAGACATGTTAAGAAGCCTGCTTTCCCCTCCATTTCCTTCTTCCAAGACCAAAGGATGAGCACAAAAGAAGTGTAGAACCTCGAATTCAAACCCAGTTTCTCTGTGTAAATCCAGTATTCCTTTCCTTCTCTTTTTCCTTTCCCTTGCTCACATTTTCACAGTGTAATGTATCCTATATTGTGCCATTGGATCCTCACAACAGAACTGTGAGATAGAAAAGTATTATTACCACTATTTTATAGGTAAGAAAATCAGAGTTTTTAGAGGAAATAATTTGTCTTCCTCTAGTTCTAAAACTACTCCCTCTTTCTGTCTATAACCTCCATCACAAGAGAGCTGGCTTTTATTACCCTTTATTGCTTACAAATCATATTACAAATTTTGTCCTTCTAACAACGAGAGACAGGTGGTATTATTATCCTCATTTTACAGATGAGGAAACTGAGGCACAGCAGTTAAGTCATTTCCCCAGGATCGATCCCACAGCTAGTGTGTATCTGAGGCTGTATTTGAATTTAGGTTTTCCTGATTCCAGATTCTGTCCTAACAGCCTCTCTTCTCTCTCTTCCAGAAAGCCTTTTCCATTAAGTATTCTCTCTCATAAATTTTCGATCCTTCCCTTAATAAGCAAGACCATGATTTCAAACTATCCTTATATCTTTCTTCTCTTAAACAAGCAAAGCCTTAGAAAGAATTTCTTCTCTTAGAAGCAAATTCCCTGCCTTTGCTGCCTCAGACCTTTGCTATCTGGTTTTTGTCCCCAGTCTGCTACTAAAATAACTTTGTTCAAGGTTGCTTATGCCTTTTTTTAATCACCCAGTTCAAGGTTTTCTTTCTGTCCCCATCCTTCTTTAGCAATCTGTGCAATGTAACATTGTGGACCCCCTCTTCAATGAAGGAAAATTATTTTATCTTTTCTTTTTACATCACTTTCATTTCTGAATAGATCACCATCCCTCCCACTCTCTGGCAAGCAATATTCTGTAACAAAGGAAGGGAATGGAAAATGCGAAACAATTCAGCAAAACAACCCATATAGCGACCCACCACATCTGCAAAAAAGACACATTTAACTCTGACTCTTTTCAGTTTCCTCAGTCTACCAGTTCTGCTATCATGACCACCAAGAACCCTATTGTCACCTCCATATATCTATCAAGTCTTCATTTGTGTTTAAAACCTTGAAGTTCAAATCCCAGCTTAGCTATTTACTTTCTATGTCATCTTGGATAAGTCATTTATCCTCTCTGCCTCCTGTTTTAAAATGAAGTTGAGAGACAGAGAGCCAGGCCTAGAGATCAGAGATCCTGAGTTCAAATTTGACCTCAGACTATTCCTAGTTTTGTGACCCTGGGCAAGTCACTTAACCCTAATCTCCTAGCCTTTCTTGCTCTTCTGCCAGGGAACCAATACTTTGTATTAATTCTAGACAGAAGGTATGGGTTTAAAAAATGAAATTGACTTCATTTTATTAATCTATTTACTCCATATTAATTTATTATTAATTTATTATTTATCTAATTACTCTATATTAATTATTCATTAGAAATGGCCTCTCAGGTCCTGGACAAGTTCTAAATGACTATAATTCACATCACTGGTTAATCAAAATGGTATTTTAAAAATTTAATCTATTTCAAAGTCATAATAGTACTTCTTATAACAGGTAAACTGAAAATAAACAATATGATTGAAGGTTACATAATCTGTAATCAGTTTAAAAGGCAGGACCCCAGTGTAATAGTTCCTTTTTTTTTTTTTTTACTGCAAACTAATTCAAGTGTATTGACTATCTTCATTCAGAAACTTATCTGTACTTTTAATAAGAACCCAATTCCATAGATATGTCCAGGTAAAATCTGCCAAAACATTTTAGTTTCATATTTCCCACTTGAAACCTAGAAAAATATCTCATTCTTTCATGCCTGGATTGTGAATTTGAACACATGAAAATTTCTGACTATTTCTTTAGTTGCTTTGAATGCAGGCAACATTCTTCTCCTCAGATCAGGTGCTGACATTCGATTTTAGAGCTCAGTAGATAAAGTGCCACAAATTGCTTTTGATTTCCCAAACCAATAAAATGATCTCATTGGCCCCAGCAGGAAATCCAAATTGCATTGAAAGAAAGACGCCGCATGTTGGGGTAGGCTGTTTTCAGTCAGGCTTCTGCTGTAGCAGTCTTGGTTTCTTCAGCCACAAAATGCATTACAGGATAAATCCATTGGCCATTCCCAATTCCTGGCAGCAGAATTTGAGAAGTGCAATTCCTGGGAAGCATTGGAGAGAATTCTCTTTTAAATGTTAGTTCTCTGCCCAGTAACTGCCAAACAAAAGGTGGTCTTGTGTCGACCAACCAATTCAATCTAATAAACATTGACAAAGCACCAAAAACAAGGATCGTGATCCAGGCTCTGCTGGAGGGACTTGCATTGCCTTGTTGGGGATGGGAACTGTTCGATTCAGTTCATCATTTATTTCCTTGTTATGTCTTGTATCTAAAGGAAGGTGGCTGAGCTGGAGGAGTAGTTGTCTGAGTGGGGGAAAAAGGATGGGACTTAGAGATGCTGTGGAGGAAGAATTAGCAAGATGTGAGTGGTGAAGCAATGGAAGAAGATGAGCAGTTATCACACAGCCTTTGCTAGCCTCATGAATGCATCCAGACCTATGCCTTTGGTGCTCATTCTTCTAAGGGAATGATTGTATGGTTCTAGATTTCCAAGAGACTAAAGAACTAAAAAGAACTAAGTTAAATGTTCTAGTCAAATTCTTAACTTTTCTCCCTTTTCAACACTATATGTTGAGCCTGGACTACATTTTATTTTATCATAATGGGCAGATTTTTTTTCTATGTGAATTCTTTGTTTATCAAAGTGGGCCTTTTTTTTTTTGCTAATTTATTTACTAAGTCAGCACACATTTATATATCATTCCTGATGATGGGAATCAGCACTTAAGCGTTCCAAATCATGTGTTTTGACAGTATTCCACCCCCTCACACTCTCTCCTCTGTTTTATACACCCAGTGTTTGTTTTGGAATTTTCCTTTCATCAAGACTTTCATGGGTTCCAAATAATACAAATTATACTGGATTAAAAACTCAAGACACTTTCTGATAACTTACTTCTTGATGTGAGGCTAGATTCACCTTGATTTTACCAGCTGAAATAATAATACTGATTGCTTTCATAAATATATATATGTATATATATATATATATATGTGTGTGTGTGTGTGTGTGTGTGTGTGTGTGTGGGTGTGTACATATATATTAAAAATCAATCAGCTACAACCTACCACCAACCAAAAGTCAGATTCAGTCTTGGATTAAGATTTTTTAATGTATTATTTATTCATTTTTAATATTCTTTTCTTTTTAAATTGAGTTTCAAATTCTCTCCCTTTCTCCCATCCTATCCCTATCCATGGAGAAGGCAAGCAAAATGATATCAATTATACATGTGAAATCATGCAAAACATTTTCATGTTAAACATATTGCAAAAACAAAGCAAAAAGGAGGCAGCTGGGTATCTTAGTGGATTGAGAACCAGGCCTAGAGAAGGGAGGTCCTAGGTTCAAATCTGACCTCAGCCACTTCCCAGCTGTGTGACCCTGGGCAAGTCACTTGACCCCCATTGCCTACCCTTACCACTCTTCTGCCTTGGAGCCAATACGTAGTATTGATTCCAAGATGGAAGGTGAGAGTTTAAGAAAAAAAAAAACAACAAAAAAAGCAAAAATAGTAATAAAATTCTATTTCAGATTGTACTCAGAACTCATCAGGTCCCTCTCTAGAGGTGGATAGCATTTTTTTCATCATGAATCATCCAGAATTGTATTGGATCTTTGTACTGATCAGAGCAGTCAAGTGTTTCACAGTTGATCATCCTTATAACCCTGCTGTTTCTGTACACAATGATCTCTGGGTCCTTCTCACTTCACTTTGCATCAGTTTATGTAGATCTTGCCATGTTTTTTTTCTGTAACCAACCCCTTGTCATTTCCCACAGCACAAGAGTATTCCATCACAACCATATACCACAACTTGTTCAGCCATTCCCCAGTTGATGGACATCCCCTCAGTTTCAACTCTTTACCACCATAAAAAGGGTTCTATAAATATTTGTGTACATATAGGTCCTTTTCCTTTTCCTTTGATCTCTTTGGGATACAGACCTAGTAGTGGGGTTGCTGGGACAAAGAGGTGCTCAATTTGATAACCCTTTGGGCATAGTTCCAAATTGTTTTTCAGAATGGTCAGACCAGTTCACCACCCCATCGATGAAGTGCAAGACATTGTGCTGGGGGCTGAGATAAAATATAAAAATTCATAAAGATAAAGATAAAAATGCATCATTCCCTGTCCTCAAAGAGTTTACATTTTACTTTAGATATTCTACATATGCAAGATCTTTCATTACTCAGTAAATGAATCCACTGGACATTGGCATTTAGAGCTAGATGGGCCTTTAGAGAACAGCCAAGGGCAAACTCCTCATTCTGAAGATGAGGCAGCTCAGGAATGAAGGCAAGGTAGAGAAGCAGCGAGTTGTAGCTCCTGGCCATGAAGCACGACTGCAAAAACTGTTTTATCAGTTACTCAGCTCTAAGAGCATCAGTTGTAGGGGAATGTCTTCTCTCCCAACCGCATATGAGTCTCTTTGTGTAAGGGATGGAGAGGCAGAAGACAATTTGACTGCATGATTTTCCCTTGTAATTTACTTTGCTATTCTGTCCTAATTAAATATTTTACTTTTTGACTTATGGCTTCTGCCTAGTTTGTTGGTAGAGAAGGTAGTATTTGGGAACTTGAGACATTTGCAGAATTGTGATTACTTCCAAATGCTCCACACAAAACCTAGAGTGAAAAGTGTTTTCAGAGTTGAAAGAGACCTTTGATACACTTATTGTCAAGGAATATGGGCTGAAACAAGCAGATGGATGCTAAAGTGGAATGAGATATTTTTGATACGGAACTGAAAACAATGAAAATTTGTCAGCTGTAACGAATTGCTTTTAAATATGAAAAAAAGTCCGAATTTGACCATTTTCACTTTTAAAACAAAACTGGTCACAATAACATACGCTTTAAACCTCTCTGTAGGCAATACATATCTCAAACCATTTAGAAAAAAAAACCTTGTCTACCCTTAAGGAGCACAGATAGGAAGTAGATGCCTGAAAAGTGAAATTCATTTTTAAAACATTTTGATATTTCATGCTATGTCTATTCAATCCTAGAGGAGGCAGATATTTATGAGCTATAATAGTCAGGTTTGGATTTTAGAATAAACAGAAGGCCGTATGACAAACATAGCCAGGCCACATGGCCCACCCTCAAAGTTTGGACATTTGGTGAAGCCAAATTTTTTGAAGGCAGAGAGAACAGAATACGAGTGAGGACAAGGCACGGTGAGTAAAATAATGCAAAAGACAGTTTTAACTGGCAGTTCTTTGCAACTTGACCAAATTCTGTTAAGGGTAGGGAGAAGAGTATAAGACACAGATAATCCACCCCATTTGGATATTTCATAGGTTGGTGGTGGAGGGTCTGAATAAGAGAACAGGGTAATCATTCTCAAAATGTGTTAATTGAGTATAAGAAGGTATGGTACAAAGCCAGCAGGTTGGAAGCCCAGAAGGAAACCTGCTTCTTAAGAATTTGTATTCTGAGACAATACCCTGGTTATCTCCCCAGAAAATGAGTCTGTAAGGGACCTCCCCAGTCATCTCATATTTGACAAATGGCCATCGAGCCTCAACTTAAGACCTGGTAGCACTAACTCAGTTATTCCCAAGTGGGCGCCACTGCCCCCTGGTGGGTGTTGCAGGGATCCAGCGAGGCGGTGATGGCCACAGGTGCATTTGGGGGTGGTGAATAACTGTAAGGGAGCGGTGATAGTATGTGACAGGGTGCTAAGTAATATTTTTTTCTGGAAAGAGGGCAGTAGACCAAAAAAGTTTGGGAAACACTGCTCTAACTGGTACAGCATTATTCCTGACATTAAACTTAAATGATTTCTTTGCAGCTATAAGTTCTGTCTTCTGGGACCAAGCAGAATGAATCTTCTTCTACCTCTTTAGCCTTTCAAATACTTGAACATAATTCTCATAGAAGAGTCTTCTCTTCCCCAGGTTAAACATACCCATTTCCTTTAACCAATATTTATACAATGAACTCAAGTCCCTGGTTATCCTCTATGGACACCCTCCACTTTAGCAGTACCCTCCTTAAATTGATGGTTTCTGTGTGGTATGTGGGTATACGAGGTTCTTTCTGAGAGCTTAAACAATGGCATCCAGAACTGAACACATAGTATATGGGCTCTGATAAGAGTGACCATCTGAAGTAGCAATTCTTTGGGCAAGATGGAAGATATCTTTTTTAACTAAGTATTAGTTCCAGGGCAGAAGAGTGGTAAGGGTAGGCAATGGGGGTTAAGTGACTTGCCCAGGGTCACACAGCTAGAAAGTGTCTGAGGCCAGATTTGAAACCAGAACCTCCCATCTCTAGGCCTGGCTTTCTATCCACTGAACCACCTACCTGCCCTGGAAGGCACCTTCTTGCACCTCAGAGTCACTGTCTAGTTTTAACCTTCAATTCTGCTATGTCTATGCCAGAACATGAACTCCTCCTGGGTACTAACTGTGCCTAAGCTAAACCTTGTATCTCTTTAGTTCTCCACATATCATGGTTAAGAATCAGTGGTTTCCTTGGCTTGGGAAGTTTTCACTGCCCAGGGGCAGAGATGGAGCTATCTGAAGGTCAGAGAGATGAAGTGGCTAACCCACAGTCACATAATTACAATGAGCTTCAGCAATCGGAATAAAGCAACAAGCTCCACAAGATGCTTGGGAACTGTCTAGAGCAATGGTTCCCAAACTTTTTTGGCCTACCACCCCTTTTCCAGAAAAAAATATTACTTAGCACCCCCTGTCACATACTATCACTGCCCCCTTATAGTTATTCACCGCCCCCAAATGCACCTGTGGCCATCACCTCTTTTCTGGATCACTGCAGCACCCACCAGGGGGTGGTGGTGCCCACTTTGGGAATCACTGCTCTAAATAGAGGAAATGAAGGCAAAGGAAGCATCAGGAATGACCACATGCTGGTTTTAGAACTGGAGGATTGGAAGGATGCCAGGAATACTGGCAGAAGTTGGAAAATTAGGAAAGGAAGGGACTTGGGGTGAAGGTTTATGAAGCACTATTCAAACATCTCATTTGTGCTTCACAACAACCCTGCAGCATAGGTTTTTATTTCAATGATGTGGAATTACATCCGTGCCTATACTCCAAGTACCTACCTCTCACTGTACATTGCAGCCCTTTTACAAATGAGAAGCTAGTTTTTGACAGTTGCCGTGGCTGGAAAATTCATCCCCTTGCAATGAGCTGCCATGGTGTGCCTCTCTCTCAACTGGACCAGGCAGAACTGCAGAATAACAAGCATTGTCAAGCCTGTATTTGGACCTGTCAGAATACATACTCAATTGGCATAGCCTTCCAATCCAATCCAATAAGTATTTTTAAATCACCTACTAAGTAGAAGTCAAGAGGCCTGACATGATAGAAAGGGGGGAAAGACCTCTTCCTGCCTCGGATACAAATAAGATATGTGACTGGGCAAATCACTTAAAATTTTAGCACTTCCCCCCACCCCCCCACCCCCACACACAATATACCCAGCAACTCCTCAAAGCTATAAATTATCAAGAAGGTGCCAACTGGTATTGGTAAAGGGAGTTTCCTCATCTGGGAGTTCTCTAAACCATATAAGTCACAGGTTGAGCCCCTATATCTATTCTTCATTGCATATATATACTAGGTATTCAGGATACAAAAGCATGATGAAAATAGCTCCTGTTTTAATGAAGAGATATTCTTTCTTTTTTAAACCCTTACCTTCTGTTCAATATCAATTCTCCTCCTCTTTCTCTTCCTCCTCCTCCTCTTCCTCCTCCTCTTCCTCTTCCTCTTCCTCTTCCTCTTCTTCTTCCTCTTCCTCTTCTTCTTCCTCCTCCTCCTCCTCCTCCTCTTCCTCTTCCTCTTCCTCTTCCTCTTCCTCTTCCTCTTCCTCTTCCTCTTCCTCTTCCTCTTCCTCTTCCTCTTCCTCTTCCTCTTCCTCTTCTTCTTCTTCTTCTTCTTCTTCTTCTTCTTCTTCTTCTTCTTCTTCTTCTTCTTCTTCTCCATCAATTCTAAGACAAAAGAAGTGCAAGGACTAGGCAATAGTGATTAAGTGACTTTCCCAGGGTCACACAGCTAGGAGGTGTCTGGGGCCGTATTGGAACTTACATCCTCCTGACTCCAGGCCTGGGTCTCTATCTCCTGGACTACCTAGCTGCTCCCTGAAGAAATATTTTAATGGGAAGTTGGGAGCTGAGTTGGAGGATGTAAGATATAGCATTCATACTGATGAAAGTATATGTAATCATTTGGGGAAGAAAAGAATATTAACAATGGGAATCCAGAAAGGCTTCCTGTAGGAGTTGATAGGAGAGCTGAGTCTTGAAGGTAGTCAGGCATTGTAAGAGGTGAGGAAGACTGAGGACCCAGGATCCTAAGGAGACACTAGAGGGGACTATTGCAGAGGGTGACACTGAGGCATTATTATCCATTTTACAAAGAATGGAACTGAGATTGAGAAAGATTAGGTGACTTGCCAAGGGTCACACAGTCAATAAATATTTATGAAGTGTTACTAGATACTAGGGGTACAACGACTGAAAAAAAATGAAACCACCCCTATTCACAACCAGCTAGTAACTGTTAGAGGCAGGACTGGAACTCAGCTCAGTCACAACCTAAAGCAAAGCAGCCTTTCTGCCCTCTCACACTGCCTGAAGAAAGAGTGATTTCTGCTTCTGAGATGCTAAATAAACAAAGCTTTCATTAGCAGAGCCCTCCTCACCCCGCACTACTTTCTGGAGGAAAGCACCACTATTTTCAATAGAGGATTGTAATTCAAACGGGCTTACCTGGTGTTTGATGAAAGAGAATTTGATTTGAATGCAGATCCCAAGCTAGGCTGGGGGACAAGAGAAAACTTGAAAAGGTTTTGGCAAAACCAAAAGTGGTACCTTCTTTGACCCCAGACTGTGAAACTCATGGTATGTATATGTATATATGTATATGTATTTAATATACATAAATATATAAATTATATTTATATATAAATTATATAAATTATATATAAATAATATAATAATTATTTTTAAATAAATATATAATAAATACAAACAAATATTTTAAACATATATGAATATATGAATATATATTTACACATATATATATTTAATACACACACACGAATACATATACACACATTCCCACTGTTCTTCCCCCTTGTGGTATCATTGCCTGTCATTTGACGGGCTGTCCGGTAGGTGGCGCCAGCCTCTTTCTATTTCTGCCGGCCTCAGGGACCCCGGCACTTGGGAGAGAAGCACCTGGGAGGAGGCTCTTCCCGAGGCTGCCTCTCTCTAGAGGTTTAAGCGCAGCTCTCTTGTCCCAGTCTCGGTACATCCTTGAGTTCAGTCAATCCGGTCCCCTGACTGCGGGGAGAATTAGCAGCCAGGCTTGTCTAGTAACAAACTATCCCTTCGACGCCCTTCTTTTTTGTATCTCTACGCCAGGATGCTGGCTGGGGACACAGTTTCTCTTGGGATTCTCTGAGGCTGACCACGGATTGGGAAACTAAACAAATCCCGGTCTCTGAGAATAATGGTCTG
>NC_058132.1:670570947-670587633 GCF_016433145.1 Gracilinanus agilis | reverse complement strand
TTCAATAGAGGATTGTAATTCAAACGGGCTTACCTGGTGTTTGATGAAAGAGAATTTGATTTGAATGCAGATCCCAAGCTAGGCTGGGGGACAAGAGAAAACTTGAAAAGGTTTTGGCAAAACCAAAAGTGGTACCTTCTTTGACCCCAGACTGTGAAACTCATGGTATGTATATGTATATATGTATATGTATTTAATATACATAAATATATAAATTATATTTATATATAAATTATATAAATTATATATAAATAATATAATAATTATTTTTAAATAAATATATAATAAATACAAACAAATATTTTAAACATATATGAATATATGAATATATATTTACACATATATATATTTAATACACACACACGAATACATATACACACATTCCCACTGTTCTTCCCCCTTGTGGTATCATTGCCTGTCATTTGACGGGCTGTCCGGTAGGTGGCGCCAGCCTCTTTCTATTTCTGCCGGCCTCAGGGACCCGGGCACTTGGGAGAGAAGCACCTGGGCGGAGGCTCTTCCCGAGGCTGCCTCTCTCTAGAGGTTTAAGCGCAGCTCTCTTGTCCCAGTCTCGGTACATCCTTGAGTTCAGTCAATCCGGTCCCCTGACTGCGGGGAGAATTAGCAGCCAGGCTTGTCTAGTAACAAACTATCCCTTCGACGCCCTTCTTTTTTGTATCTCTACGCCAGGATGCTGGCTGGGGACACAGTTTCTCTTGGGATTCTCTGAGGCTGACCACGGATTGGGAAACTAAACAAATCCCGGTCTCTGAGAATAATGGTCTGCGGCTGTACCCTAAGAAACGAGTTTCGGAGAAACTGAGGCAGACTTGTAGGAACTGATGCAGAATGAAGGGAGACAAATCAGGAGAACAGTTTATGGAATAACAATCAACCTATGAAGACAAACCAACTTTGAAAGACTTATGATTTTTACTCAATTTAATGACCAACGAGGATTCTGGAAAATTCTTACAGAAACTTGCTGCCCACTTCCTGACAGAAAGGGGAGGGACTCAAGGGACAGAATGAAGCAAAATTTTGGACATGGGGAATGAGGGAATTCGTTCCTATTTATATTTGTTCCAAGAGGTGTTTTTTTTTTTCCTCCCAATTTTTTAAGATCCTTGCCATCTGTCTTAGAATCAAGCTGGGTAGCTTAATGGATTGAGAGCCAGGCCTAGAGACAGGACGTCCTGGGTTCAAATCTAGCCTCAGACACTTCCCAGCTGTGTGACCCTGGGCAAGTCACTTGACCCCCATTGCCTACCCTTACCATTCTTCTGCCTTGGAGCCAATACACAGTATTGATTCCAAGATGGAAGGTAAGGGTTTTAAAAAAAAAAGAATCAATATTAAGTATTAGTTCCAAGGCAGAAGAATGGTAAGGGCTAGGCAATGGGGGTCAAGTGACTTGCCCAGGGTCACAAATCTGAGACCAGATTTGAACTCAAGACCTCCCCTTTCTATGCCTGGCTCTCAATCTTCTGAACCACCTACCTGCTCCCCCTCCCAATTTGGGGCAGGGTGTATGTATATGAAAGTAGAAGGGAGACAAAAGAGATTTATGTTCATTAAAAAATTCAATTAGTTTAAAACTTTTCTAGAATAAGTACTTCACTTCAATCCAACATGACATAAATTTATTCAGATTCTGTTATGTGTCAGGAATCGTACTGGAATAAAAAAGAAGTACCAAATCCTCCCTGTCCTCGAGGAGCTTACATTCTCTTTTGTTGGAACAATTTCTATACAAATAAGTAATTCATAGGTTATTTACAATTCATACACATATACTGTATAGATATGGGTAGTTATATAAATACACACATACTAAATATAATATAGATACATGTAGGTATATATACACATATTGTTGTATATATACAGATATCTCTATATGCGATCTTACATATACAGATATAGGTAGCTAAGTAGTATAGTAGATAAGAAAAACTGCTCAAATCCAGCCTCAGATACTTACTAGCTGTGTGGCCATGGGCAAGTCACTTAACTTCTTTTTTTTTCCTCTCAATTTGCTCATCTATAAAATGGGAATAATAATAGCACCTACTTTACGGGGATGTTTTGAGGGTCAGATGAGATAACATATGTATAATGCTTTGCAAACCACAAAGTTCTATGTATTAGCTAGTGTGTGAGTGTCTTTGTAACTGTGTGTTTGAAGCAATAAGCACATAGAAACACAAATATCATGTGTATGTTCAATGTTTCCTCAGAGAAATAAGTACCACAGGCAAACTTGTATGCCTTGAAGGGATGGGGATATCCCCTCCCACAAAGGGACCCTTAGTTGTGGGTTCTTACAGACTAGATTCAGTTCTAGGAGATCTTAGATCCAAGGAGAGAGTCTTTGCTTTTTTCCTTATTGTTTCTGGATCATTTGGTTCCCATCCCACCATAAAACTGGGAACTACCTCGGGTTTGGCCCCTGCCTAGGATTTCCCCTAAAGGCATTAAGGAGCACCCTTTTAGAAAGATACTCACCATTCCAAGTAGATCAGGTAGAGCAGTGGTTCCCAGACTTTTTTGGCCTACCTCCCCCTTTCCAGAAAAAAGTATTACTTAGCGCCCTGGAAATTAATTTTTTTTTATTTTAACAGCCATGAATAGGAAAGATAAATGCATCTGTGGCCATCACCGCTTTCCTAGATCGATGCAGCACCCACCAGGGGGCGGTGGTGCCCACTTTGGGAATTACTGAGGTAGAGGGAAGCTATTGATTTCCTTTGCCACAAAAGACAAACTCAAAACACAAAAGATTCATAAACACATTTACAAATACTTAAAACATAGAACTCCTAAACCGTTAAGATAGCCATCAAGTTCAAAAAGTTCCACAGTTGGGGTTACTGCTTGGTCACCTGTGCTCAGAGAAAGAAACTCAACCTGGAAGAATCCACTAGATCAATGATTCCCAAAGTGGGCGCCATCGCCCCCTGGTGGGTGCTGCAGCAACCCAGGGAGGCGGTGATGGTCACAGGTGCATTTATCTTTCCTATTAATTGCTATTAAAATTTCCAGGGGGCTAAGTAATATTTTTTCTGGAAAGGGGGCGGTAGGCCAAAAAAGTTTAGGAACCACAGGGCTAGAGCTTTGCAATGCTGTCTCAAGCTCATATGAACAGGCTCTGGGTAGAAAATCTTTACTGGAGTTGAGGGAGGAGGAATACTGTCTTTTTCCCTCCAGAGGAGAATTGTTGGAGTCCCTAGCCACATAGTTAGAGCAAGAGCGGATGTTGTCTCTCCTTTAAAGGCTACTGAGACAGCTACACAGCACTCAGGAATGAATTCTGTTTGCTGCAGGCTCCTGTTGGGTGTCTATGTGAAGAGACGTCATGGAGACCAGGCAGCCTCCCGGGCACCTGGCTCACTGGTAATGGCCCTTACACAGGTTTGGCACTAGGTATGCTCTGTGGAATCACTTCCGAAGACCAGTCTCCAAACGTATTCCACAGGACAGACTCCAGTACAACTGAGAGATTTGGGAAAGGGCCCTGGCAGGGGAGCCTTGAGTTGTACTAGAGATGCCAAGATGTGAAGGTGAGGAAGGGGAGCCCTCCACGTACCAGAAACGAGCTACGCCAAGACTCGGAGGTGGCATTGTACAATGAAAGAGAAGAGAGTAGGAGGGACACAAACCACCTTTATGTAATGCTGTGAGGAACCTGATTCAGCTTCACAGATAACTAAATGCAGATGACTTGTTTGTGTTGGGAAAGAATTCCATCACTTCCTGCAGACAAAGACCATGTTCAGCAGGGTGCATGAACTATAGGGTTATTTCTAAGCACAACTGTATTTGGATTTAAACCAGAGAGATTATTATCTATTAATTTCTTTCTTTCTTTTTTTTTAAAGAAACAAAATATTACTAATCTACCCCTGGCGATGCATTCCAGGGTCTCAGTAACCCTTGTGATCAGAGAAATACTTTCTAATTTGTTTTAAATCTCTTTTATTTTAGTTGGTTCACTCATTCTTACAACAGTTATAACTAGATTTTTTTCTACTTGGAGCAAAAACTTGAGGGGTGGGGTGTGTGTGTGTGTGTGTGTGAGAGAGAGAGTGTGTGTGTGTATGTGAGAGTGTATGTGTGTGAGTGTGTGTGTGTGTGTGTGTGTGTAGTACTGAGAATAATGTGACCGTGGATGCAGTGGGAGAAGGAATGGAGTCTGGTTTTTACTGAGGGTGAAGGGAAGGTGGACTTGGGAGATGGCTGCCACTTTCAAAGAGCCTTGGGCATCTGATGGCTGTCCATCATGACACCATGGATCCATGAGGGCTGCAAGAGAAAACACAGGGACAGTGTGGTGGGCGGTTGCTTGAGGTAGGAAGTGTGTATCCATTGTCCACCCTGCCAGTTGTCTGGGGACAGTTCCTTTTCATTATACTGTGCTGGCCTTGGTTTTTGCCCTACTTAAAAAAAAAAAAAACCTTTACCTTCTGTCTCAGAATCAATACTATGTTTTTGTTCTAAGGCTTAGGAATGGTAAAGGCTGGGCAATGGGGGTTAAATAACTAGTCCAGGGTCACACAGCTAGGAAGTGTCTGAGGCCAGATTTGAACCCAGGACCTCCCATCTCTAGGTCTGGCTCTCAGTCCATTGAGCAACCTAGCTGCCCCTTTTACCCTGCTCTTCTTTCTTTCTTTCTTTCTTTCTTTCTTTCTTTCTTTCTTTCTTTCTTTCTTTCTTTCTTTCTTTCTTTCTTTTCTTTTTCTTGAAACCAATATACGGTATTGATTCTAAGATAGAAGGTTCTATCTTAGAATCAATACCGTATATTGGTTCTAAGGCAGAACAGCAGTAAGGACTAGGCAATGAGGGTTAAGTGACTTGCCCAGGGTCACACAGCTGGGAAGTGTCTGAGGCCAGATTTGAACCCAGGACCTCCCGTCTCTAGGCCTGGCTCTCAATCCACTGAGCCACCTAGCTGCCCACTGACCCTATTTTTCAATGAAAAGTACAAGGAGACTCCACTGCTGCCAGACTTTTTCGTTTTTAAACCTGCTATTAACTTCTTCTTCTTGCTATTTTTCCAGGCTGAGTCATCCCCAAGGGTCATGCTCAGAACTTCTTTAGGGCATTTCCTAATCCACAAGAATCCTCTTCTACTTAACAAGTTTCAGAACAGTTATCCCTTCCCCTGAGCAACTTTCTCCATTGCAGTTTTGATATATTGGGACTCTTTATCAGAAATTTAATGGGGATTTTTTTAGTTTTGTGGAATCTGCTGGTAAGATCAGCAGACAAAAATAGAGTTTAGAAACTCAGAAATGCACAAAATATATGTATATTATTGCATATCAACATATTTTATCTTTTAATACCATAAAATATACACAATTTCTTTTCATGTAAACACCCCATAAAAGAAAAAAGAAAAAAACCTCAGACTTTTTCCTCTGGAATGAAAGGAAGACCAAAAGTTTTATGTGGATTTCCCCAATCAGTGGATGCTGCACCCCTGACTCCTGCCATGTGCAAAGGACACTTGTATTTGCTAAATAAACACTTTCCTTATAGGCTTTTCCTACACAGTGTAATCCTTTCCCAGGCTTCAGGGAAGACTTTGATCTTCTCCAGGAAGACAAGGGATTTTGAGGGTAATACAAAGAACACTAAAGAGCCCCCAAACCAAGAGAGCAAAATGATAGTTGTAGAGTGTGGAGCACCAGGGACTAGAGAGATGCCCCACTCCTCTGTTCTGGCTTCTTTTCCTCCTTTCACAATCTTGATCTCTTCCTCCCCTTCTTTCTCCTTCTCCCTTCATAATCCATCCTTTTAGCAGAATAGTGAGGAGTTGAAAACACCAGCCCAAAGAGTCAATATTCTGGTTAATGCAATTCCAAGTAGGGTAATGGGAATAAGGACAGTCTCTTGATAAAATGGATCCCAGAGGCCCCTCCTGCCATCTGGTAGCCAAATAACAAGCTAGAGAAATAGAACACTGATTAAATGCTACCTACATGCTGGTCCCTATGCTAAACACTGGAATAAAAATTCAAATATGAGCAAATAAGATAATCCCTGCTTTCAAAAGGCTTACATTGAAATGGGGGAGCTGAGAGGAGTGGCAATGGACTATGAGAAAGATGGTCCAGAAGAGCTGTGAAGGCCTGGATTCTGGCAAAATGAGGGCAAAGCTACCCAAGCAAGATCTAGGGAGACCTGAGGGGTAGAGTTGGGTGCTAACTCCAACTCCTTTTTTTTTTAAACATTTATTAATATTTGTTTTTAACACGGCTACATGATTCATGCTCCTACTTTCCCCTTCACCCCCTGCTCTCCCCCCACCCATGACTGATGCACATTTCCACTGGTTTTATCATGTGTCCTTGATCAAGACCTATTTCCAAATTGTTGGTAGTTGCATTGGTGTGGTAGTTTCGAGTCCACATCCCCAATCATGTCCGCCTCAGCCCATGCGTTCAAGCAGTTGTTTTTCTTATATGTTTCCTCTCCTGCAGTCCTTCCTCTGAATGTGGGTAGCGTCTTTACCATAAATCCCTCAGAATTGTCCTGGGTCATTGTATTGCTGCTGGTACAGAGGTCCATTACATTCGATTTTACCACAGTATATCAGTCTCTGTGTACAATGTTCTTCTGGCTCTGCTCCTTTCGCTCTGCATCTGTTCCCGGAGGTCTCTCCAGTTCGCCTGGAACTTCTCCAGTTTATTATTCCTTTTAGCACAATAGTATTCCATCACCAGCATATACCACAGTTTGTTCAGCCATTCCCCAATTGAAGGACATACCCTCCTTTTCCAGTTTGTTGCCACCACAAAAAGCGCAGCTATAAATATTTTCGTGCAAGTCTGTTTATTTATGATCTCTTTGGAGTATAAACCCAACAACTGTATGGCTGGATCAAAGGGCAGGCATTCTTTTATAGCCCTTTGAGCATGATTCCAAATTGCCAGCCAGAATGGTTGGATCAGTTCACAGCTCCACCAGCAATGCATTAATGTCCCAATTTTGCCACATCCCCTCCAGCATTCATTACTCTCCCCTTCTTTCATTTTAGCCAATATGCTAGGTGTGAGGTGATACCTCAGAGTTGTTTTGATTTGCATTTCTTTAATTATTAGAGATTTAGAACACTTTCTCATGTGCTTGTTGATACTTTTGATTTCTTTACATGAAAATTGCCTATTCATGTCTCCTGCCCATTTATCAATTGGGGAATGGCTTGATGTTTTATACAATTGCTTTAACTCCTTGTATATTTGAGTAATTAGACCCCTGTCAGAGTTTTTTGTTATAAAGATTTTTTCCCAATTTGTTGTTTCCCTTCTGGTTTTGACTACATTGTTTTTGTTTGTACAAAAAAGCTTTTTACTTTAATATAATCAAAACCATTTAATTTACATTTTGTAATTTTCTCTAACTCTTGCTTGGTTTTAAAATCTTTCCTTTCCCAGAGATCTGACAAGTAAACTATTCTGTGTTCACTTAACTTATTTATAGTTTCCCTCTTTATATTCAAGTCATTCAGCCATTCTGAATTTATCTTGGTGTAGGGTGTGAGATGTTGATCTAGACTTAATCTCTCCCATATTGTTTTCCAAATTTCCCAGCAGTTTTTGTCAAATAGTGGATTCATGTCCCAAAAGTTGGGCTCTTTGGGTTTATCATACACTGTCTTTTTGATGTCATTAACCCCAAGTCTATTCCACTGATCCTCCCTTCTGTCTCTTAGCCAGTACCATATTGCTTTGATGACTGCTGCTTTATAGTATAGTTTAATATCTGGTACTGCTAGGCCCCCCCCTCCTTCACATTTTTTTTTCATTATTTCCCTTGATATTCTTGACCTTTTGTTATTCCAAATGAAATTTGTTATAGTTTTTCCTAATTCAGTAAAGAAGTTTTTTGGTAGTTTGACAGGTATGGCGCTAAATAGGTAAATTAATTTGGGTAGAATTGTCATTTTTATTATGTTAGCTCGTCCTACCCATGAACAATTAATGGCTTTCCAATTGTTGAAGTCCAGTTTTATTTGTTTGGAAAGTGTTTTGTAGTTGTTTCCGTATAATTGCTGTGTTTGTTTTGGTAGATAGATTCCCAAGTATTTTATATTGTCTAGGGTGATTTTAAATGGTGTTTCTCTTTCTACCTCTTGCTGCTCTAATGTGTTGGAAATATATAGAAATACTGATGATTTATGTGCATTTATTTTGTATCCTGCAACTTGGCTAAAGTTGTTGATTATTTCTACAAGCTTCTTAGTTGACTCTCTAGGATTTTTTAAGTATACCATCATGTCATCTGCAAAGAGTGATAGCTTAGTCTCCTCCTTGCCTATTTTGATACCTTCAATTTCTTTTTCTTCTCTATATTGCTACTGCTAGTGTTTCTAGTACTACGTTGAATAATAGAGGTGATAATGGGCATCCTTGTTTTACTCCTGATTTTATTGGGAATGCTTCTAATTTATCCCCATTGCATATAATGCTTGTTGATGATTTTAGGTATATACTGTTTATTATTTTTAGGAAAGGTCCTTCTATTCCTATACTTTTCAGTGTTTTCAATAGGAATGGATGCTGTATTTTGTCAAAGGTTTTTTTCAGCATCTATTGAGATAATCATGTGATTTTTGTTTCTTAGACTGTTGATATGGTCAATTATGTGGATGGTTTTCCTAATGTTGAACCATCCTTGCATTCCTGGTATAAATCCCACCTGATCATGGTGGACGATCTTCTTAATTACTTGTTGGAGTCTCTTTGCTAATATTCTATTTAAGATTTTTGCATCTATATTCATTAGGGAGATTTCCAAATCCTTTTTTAAAAAAACCCTTACTCCTGTCTTGATATTAATTCTAAAAGAGGATTGGCAAGGGTTAGGCACTGGGGTGAAGTGACCTGCCCAGAGTCACATGGCTAGGAAGTGTTTGAAATCAGATTCGAGCCAAGGTCCTTCCCAACTACAGGCCAGGCAGTTTATCCACTGTGCTACCCAGCTGCCTCTACCAACTCCTTTTAAACCATTTCCCCCCAGAGGACCCTTTTGTTATTTTGTTGTTTCATTACATCTCCTTTCCAAAACTGTTGCATTTTATTAAAAATTATTTTTTAAAAGCTAAATTTAAATTTGGGGGCATTGTTCTAGAGGGTGTTCGATATTCTAGAGAGGTCAGTGTGTGCTGACCCTAGAGAAGATTTTCAGAATTAATATTCTTTGTGCGGCCCTCGGATATCTTGTTTTCGTGGAAAAGATAGGTATTCTTTCCTTCACCAAGCATTCATTAAGTATGTACTGTGTACAAAAAACCATGCTAGATGTTGGTGACACATGACAAAAAGAAAGGGTAGTTCCTACCCTTAAGGAGTCTACATTTGGCATGTATAGGTGTAGCATGAACTTAAGACAGCTTACTGGGAGGTTTAGCAAAAGCTCCACTTGGGAATAAAAGATTCTAAGAGGTGGAGCTGAGGAGAGAGAGTACTTGTGCAAATGCTTGGCAGTGGGAAATGGGAATTGGAATGAGGTTACCTTAGAGAGTAATATGAAATGAATCTGGAAATTGGCTAAATGGAGCTAAACTATAAAGACTAGATTTTAAATGCCAGGTTAAGAAGTATGTATTTTATCCCAAAGGTAATAGAGAGCCACTTAAAACTCTTTACCAAGGAAATGACAGGATTAGACATTTAGATGCTTTGTGAAGATTACTTTGGTAGCTTTGTGGATAGGAGATAGACTATAGAAAGGAAAAACTAGAGACAGGAAGTCCATCGAGGAAGCTATTACCGTGATGGTCCAGGTAAGAACTGATGAGGGTCTGAACCAGAATGATGCTGATGGAGTAAAGAAAACAGTACACAGGGAAAAGAAGAGTTTGAGGTAGAGTCAATAAGATTTAGTAACTTTGATTGAATTTTGGAGATGAAGGAGAGTGCAGAATCAGGAATGATTCCAAAGTCAGGAACCTGACAAGTAGCTGGCAAGATGGTGCTCTCAATGGAAATGGGAAAATTTGGAGGGGAGATGGATCTGAAAATAGACTGAGATAATGAGTTCAGATAATGAGCTGGAATTTGAGGTATGGACTGAGACAAACAAGGAGGGCTATCTAACTCACAATTAGGACCAGCATTCTTCCTGAAGGAAGATTAGTATTGGAGATACATCTCAATTATCTGCTCAGAAAGAACAATGGCAGTCAGTCAATAAGCATTTAGTAACTGCTTCTTATGTGCTTAAGCAGTGGGACTGGGTTAAACAGTGGGACTGCAAATACATGAGCCCCTTCCCTTAAGGGAAGCAGAGGTGGAGTGAGGAAGAAGAGAGGGAAAATCTTGGGAGTCTGCAGGGAAGCCTAGAGAGGGATGAACATACATGCATAGGAACATAGGTGTGTATATTTGTATATACACATTGTGAGAAGGGAATTTGTATTTTGATTTGATCAACCAGGGAGTTAGATTTCCCTTCCATTTGTTTTGAATTTGGGTCATTCAAAAACCAGGGAATGGATCCCACAGGCATTCCCACCCCCTAATCCCCCCCGGGTGGTACCAGGCTAATTGAGGAATTGTGATTGATTCCTGGGGAGTGATGTAAGAAAACTAGTGAATATAGTAAGGATTTATAAGATGAGACCCAGCAGGAAGCTGGGGGGCGGTAGTGTTATTTTCTGAGGCTGAGATTCAGAGACAGACACTGAATTGCTAGGCTCTGGATTATTAGGCTAGAACATTCTTCACCTCCTTTCTATATTTCTCTCTTATTTTCTTTTTCTTCTTAATAAATCTAGCTATTAACAGTCATGTAACTTAAGGGTTAATTACAATTTTGGCGACCTCCCATTCTAATCATTACAACATAGACATAGACATAGACATAGACATAGATTTAGACATAGACATAGACATAGACATAGACATAGACATAGACATAGATTTAGACATAGACATAGACATAGACATAGACATAGACATAGACATAGACATAGACATAGACATAGACATAGACATAGACATAGACATAGATATAGACATAGACACACAGGGTGTCTCAAAAGTCTTAATGTAATTTTAACTTGTAATATTTTAAAACTGCCCTAAGACCCTTAGAACAGTCCATATACATACAAATACACACACATACATGCAATATATATACATATATAGGGAATCCTAGACCTGGTAGGTATACATTAAATATTAAATTTTATATATAATCATATATTTACTGTTACATATTTCTAATATGGATAAATTATATATCAATATATTTTATATTAGAAAAAATACTTCTAAATACTATAGAACATTTCTAATATAAGCATATTTATTTCTAATATACTTTCAAGAATATTTCTAATGTAGAAATTCTATCTAAATATATTTCATATTAATATATTTCTAATATATATAAATACATTAATGTTTTATATCATATTTCTAATGTGTTTATATATTCATATCTATTTCTAATATATACATGTATATATCCCAAACTAATAAAATCTTAGATCTGGTAAATATATGCAATGTATATTTGCTATGTATTTGTCATATGTCTATATATTTACAAGATCCAGGATTTCATCAGTATGGGGAATTCCCAGTGAGAAATTTACCATAGCCAAAGCAGAATGGGCACCTACTCGGCAACTCTTAGACTTGTAGACTGTTTTAAAGCTCACAATCTGTACTGAAGAGGGCACTGAGAGATTAAGTGACTTTCCCAGAGTCACATAGCCAGCATGAGGCAGGACTTGAACTCAGATCTTCTTGACTTGAGACTAGCTTCCTAGCCACTATACCACTGTTTCTCCCTCCCTGTATTCTGCATATTTACTGGACATTATTTAATGAGACAGTGAGTTCTGTCTCTTATTCTTCATGAATTCTTTTTTTTTTCTTTTTGGGTTTTATCTTCTTTCTCAGAATCAATAATAAGTATTATTAGGCAGAAAAATGGTAAAGGCTAAAACATTGAAATTAAGTGACTTGCCTACGATCACACATCCAGGAAGTGTCTGAGTCTAGATTTGAACCCTCATCCTCCCAACTCCAAGCCTGCCTCTCTATCCACTGCGCCACCTAGTTACTTTCATACTTCATGAGATCTTGACAATTATAAAACATTCTTTGATATCTTTGGGTAATTTTGCTGGTGCTCTTGTAGATTCGAACAATTGACTTATCTTTAGCTTTCTCTTCCAGTGACTCAGTTTGGCATAGAGGAAGCCTTGAGTTCTCTTAAAGACTCTGTCAATGGAAAGACTTTCAGGGACAAGCCACACTGTATACCTGGTTTCCAAGATCCAGTTCAGTTAAATACAGAGAGGCTCATTACCAGGTTGGCTGCAGGATCATGCATTTTTTGACCACAGAAACTTCCTCAAGACCATCTTTAGGGGTCCCTTACCTTTTTCTTGGGTCCTGGACAACTTCAGCAGACTGGAAAGCTTATAGGCATGTTTTTAAATGCATTAAATAGGGGCAGCTGGGTGGCTCATTGGATAGAGAGCTGGGCCCAGAGATGGGATGTCCTGGGTTCTAATCTGATCTCAGACATTTCCTAGTTATGTGACCCTGGGCAAGTCACTTAACCTATATTGCCTAGCCCTTATCACTCTTTTGCCTTGTAACCAATGCTTAGTATTGATTCTAAGACAGAAAATAAGGGGCTTTAAAAAATTAAATAAAAAGCATAGAATCACAAAATCAACAAATTATATTGAAATATTATTAACGAAAATAGTTTTAAAAAACCAGACCCCAGCCCTCAGCTTAAGAACCCCAAATAGTATAGCTTTCTATTGCCATCTTCATTGGTAGAAGGACTACCCACACTGAGGTAATCAATCCTATTTTTTCAAGTCACGAAGCAAGCTATCATTAGTTAACTCATTTTTCCATATTTACTATGTTAACTGCCATGCCATCCCTATATTTCCAATTTACTTTGTCAGTTTGCTTGTTTATTCATTTATGTTTTATAGCTCAATATTCCACCTACTTCCATAAAGGATTCGAGGTAGCTTTTGTTCCAGCTGGCATATGCCAAGTGATGCTTTTTATGAGAAAGAACAAGATTAAATCTTTGCATCTCTGGCATCTCAAAGGAGGGAAAATGCTTTTCTTTGTCTTTCCCTAATGCACTGTCTCCTAGAAGCGTGTTAGTTTTCATGGTCTTCCTGAATCTCATTTGAAATTTACAATTCTGCTCCTGCCCAGGCTGTTTCCTTTTTGCCCCCGAGAAGAAGGAAGGAAATGATTATCCACAACTTTCATTTCTCACCTGAAGTATGTGTATCCCTCACTGGTGTGAGAAACTTAGCAAGATGAAGAGAGGGACCACTCGGTAAATAACCACAAGATCCCACTGAAATAAATGGATTTCTTGATTTTATTTCTTGTGTGCATTGCATAGTAAACTCTAGAATGGATTTTCTTCCATACTGAATGGAGAGTATGGGAAGGTTTACTAATTCAGCAGTAGCGATGCCCCCTCTCCTCTAAAAAGAGCATTGAAACATTTTTAATTGCACAAAAAAGAATAGAAAGAAACACAAACCAAATAGGATAGTTTTAAAAGTAATAAGATGTTATATGCTTAAAAAATGTCAAGTTGCATTAGATGTGAGTGCCTAGCTTTTTACAGAAGTTTTTGTGTGTGTGTTTGTGTACTGCTATATGTAAAGAAATGGGGTGTGTGTGTATTTACCTTGTTTTTTTTTAAATGATTAAAAAGGGAAAGCCAAGGGTTAAACCAAGGATCCCCAAACTGGGAACACCTAATTCATAAACTGTGCTTTATGAAATAAGTTTTTGCTGTATTGACATGGGTATTGTCCTATTATTAGTTGTTTGAATCATGTCTGACTCTTCTTGATCCCATTTGAGGTTTTCTTGGTGAAGTTATTGGAGTGGTTGGCCATTTCTTTCTCAAGCTCATTTTACAGATGAAGAAACTGAGGCAAAGAGGGTTAAGAGACTTGCCCAGGGTTCCACAGCTAAATGTCTGAGGCTGGATTTGAACTCAGGGAGATGTTTTCCTGACTCCAGGCTTGGCATTCTGTCCACTGTACCACCCAGCTGTCCCAAGCATCGGCCTAAAATCACTTAAACTTGGTGGAAGTCTAGTAGTAAAAGCTGTGAGACACACCCTAACCACGCAGATTCTGTTGTTCAACCTAAAGTAAAGCTCTTGGGAATTCAGAGCATGAATAATATGCATCAAAGGTATGACTATCCTGAGAGCAATGCATGCCCAGAATGTTCAGTTAAGACATTAGACTCTTGGTTAGACTCCTTCATTCTCCAAACCCCTTCCTCAAACCCTTGTCAGCCCCTTTTTATGTGTTTTCTTCCCTGCAAGATCCTGAGGGCAGGAATCATTTTTTTTTTGCTTTTAGAGTTCTCTCTTCCCCATCATGACTTTCCCCACCATGGTTTCAATATATCAGGAGTCAGCATAAGAAATTAAAGGGGATTTTGGGGGAGTTTTGAGGAAGCTACAGATGATACACAAAGGCCAGAAATACTTGCCTCAAAATTTATAATATGCTGTGATAAACACCATATAAAAGAAAAAGAATAAAACTCTGACTACTGTGGTTCAAAGGGAGGACCAAAGAATTCTATGCAGACTTTCCAGATCACAGGGATGCTGCACCCTAACCCCGCGATGTAGAAGGGGTCACTGTATTTGTATCCCTAGCACTTAGCATGGTACCTGGTACACAGTAAGTGTTTAATAAATGTTTGTTGCCTAGACTTCCTAATCCTCATGAATCCAGAGGAGCAGGAGCATAAATAATCCTTAAAGCATCTTGATTTGGCTTGGCCGCCCATTCAACTGAATTTTTTTCAAGGCAGATTTGCCTTCGTTGGTAGGATTTATTAAGCTAAAGATGATTTCCCTTTCCCTAGTCTGAAGCGGAGGGACCTGGGATGTGCTGAATGGTGAAAAGCAGCTGCTGTAGACAAACTTGAGAGCACCTAGAAGAGAATGAGAAGGATGGGGGAATGCCTTGGAGACGACATCATCTAAGGATCAGCTAAGGTCTACTTAGCCTAGGCAAGAACCCACCTAGACGGGACAAGCTAGTGGCCTTCAAATCTTTAGAGGGTGGACACTGCAAGAAGAATTAAACTTGCCTTGCTTGGCCCCAGGGAACTAGGAGCAATGAGAGAAAGGCCCAGAAGAGATTATGTTCAGCCTTGATGAGAAGAAAGATTTCCTGACGAGAGATAGCCATGACTAGAGTAGTAGCTTCCACCTTCCTGGAGGGCTTCTCTTGGAAGTTGCATGTTCACGGTTGAGTATTCTAGAGAGATTTTTATTTAGGTACATCCTGGGCTAGAAGACCTCTGAGGCTCCTTTTCACTCAGATTTTTGTGGCAGTGCTATTCACTTACATTTTAAAACTGCCCTGGTACCCTCAGAAGGGATAACCTTCAAATGGATAATGGAAGTTGACTGGAGCATGGGCAGCTTTAATTGCCAAACAAGGGATCCAAGAGCACTGAACCATCACTTTGCTCTCAATCCTAGATACTGACTGTGTGGCATCTCTGTTCAGATTTAATCAGATTCTCCTTTAAATTCCTTCTCTGCTTAGGAGCTCATCTTGCCACTTGTGGCAGCTGTGGTAAAGGAAGGAGACTCTTTCCCCACTCTGAGAGGACACCCCTTGTTTCATGGTGCATTTATGAAGAAAAATATGCCTATTTAAAACTTGAGTTGGGAGGGCTGGACAATAAGGCAGCTCCCAGTGCATTTACTTTCTCAGCGTTCTTGAGGGGGTTGGCTCTCTCCCGAGCCACCGAGTGCCAAGGATAACATCTGGATCAGCAATTTCTCATAAGTCATTGGAACATGGAACTTGAAACAAGGAGAAGAAGAAACCAGGAATTCAATAATAAATATGACAAGGTGCACAAACAAGAGAATTGAAACCAGATGAAAAGGAGCCTATGTTTCAGTACAGAAGGTCAAAGAATGCTTTCTCTACTTGGAAAACAACCTCCCTACCAAGCCTAAGGATAATCCCTGATTGTATTCTTTCCCAAGCCAGCAACGTGCAGTCCCAAGTTAGCAGGGGCATGTTTATGTGGCAGATTTAAAACTTTCACATACAATTGAAAAATTAGTACAGTTTATTTCAGTTCATTTGATGCCAGGAGCCATGATGCAGTGGAGGGGAAAATTGGATTTATTGCATTTTGCTGGGTACTAGACACATATGTGGTTTGCTACAACCAAACTGAGCTACGTGTACTTGGGTATACCCCATTTTATGAAATATGTATTCCTGAAAATATGTCTAGTTTTGAAGGGGTGACCATAAGTATAATGTGACTGACTCTGCCTTTTTTAAAAAATATATACAAACAAAACAGGACCTAGATGTCTAATTATCTCAGGAGATAACGCATTTGATCCAGAAACTCTCTAATCCTCTCACTTCAGGATATATTCTGAATTCTCTTTTTGGGATTGCCTTCAATGAAATGGAAAGAATGCAGGTAGGGACAGCTAGGTGGCTCAGGCTTGGAGACTGGTAGTTCTGTGGTCAAATCTGGCCTCAGATATTTCCCAGCTATGTGATCCTAGGGAAGGAAGGAAGGAAAGAGGAAGGAAGGAAGGAAGGAAGGAAGGAAGGAAGGAAGGAAGGAAGGAAGGAAGGAAGGA
>NC_058132.1:670559604-670570548 GCF_016433145.1 Gracilinanus agilis | reverse complement strand
GGAGGGAGCAAGGGAGCAAGGGAGGGAAGAAGGAAAGGAAGAAAAAAGGAAGGAAGGAAAGAGGGAAGGAAGGAAGGAAGGATGAGGGAGAGAGGGAGGAGAGAGAGAGAGCGAGAGGGAGGAAGAAAAACCTGGAGACAGGAAGACTTGGGGTCAAATCCCATATTTACTAGCTGGGTCAAATCAAAAAGCATTTATTAGGTGGCATCTTTGTTCAAGGCACTGTTCTAGCACCGGGAAAACAAAGAATGATAAAAAAAAATCCCTGTCCAGAAGGAGCTCATAATCCAGTAAGGATGACCATAAGTCAGTCATTTATCCTCTCCAGGATCCAGCTTCATCATCTGTGAAATGAAGTAATGTCATGCAACAGTCAGTCAACATGCATTTATTTAACACCCCCTATATGCCAAGTGCTATACTAAGGGCTGATAAGCAAAATAACACCTATAGTAGTGACAAGCCCCTGCCTTCAAAGAGCTCCTAGTCTAATGGGGGGAAACAACATGCAAAAAAACTATATGCAAACAAGATACAGACAGGGTGAATTTGGAATAATCTCAGAGGCTCCAAGATTAGAGAGTACAGATGTGGCTTCCTAAAGAAGGTGGGACTTTAGCTGAGACTTGAAGAAAGCCAGGAAGTAGATGATGGAGAGAATTCCAGGCCTAAGGGACAGTAAATGAAAATGTAGAGTGTCTGAGGTGTTCAGGGAGGATTAGCACCTCTGGTGTGAGGGCTTGCTGAACCTTTTTCAGAGCTTTTCATCCACTTTGGGTCCCCACCTTTCACTCAACTCTCGCCTGTGGTTCTAAGAAGCTGTAGCATGCACAGCAGCCATACCGCTATAAAATCATCTCTTCTTCAATGGACTAAATCAGACTATTGGTAACTAATGGGCCTCAAATCCCATTGGTGGGGGGTGTCTACACCATACATGTGAAGAATTCCCTTAGTGGAATGGGTGGATAAGAACAATTTGTTCCAATGGCTATGATAGTGACTGAAGCAGATTCCGTGGCAAGCTTAGAACTTGGTCAGACATCAAAGATGCCAAGGTCATCCACTGCATTTCTAGTCATTGCCATTCATCTTGACTTTTGTCTTGCCACTGAACTTCTTCAACTCTGGAAGACACTTCAGTGAGGCTGATGAGTTTGTACAACTCTACCTCACTCAAATCTAATTCATGCTTAAGTCAAGACTTCCCTGTGATGTCATTGAGCCTCTTTGAAAAATGAAGGATGAACAATATCATTTTGTCTAGTCTCTATCTGACGGGGGTGATGTGAGGATAAAATGAGAAACCTTTTGCAAACTGGAAAGGCTGTGAAAGTGTCAGGCATTCTTCTCCAAGCCTGTGGCATCATCTTTTGAACATTCTTTATGGTGACAAATGCTTATTCATTCCTAGTGAATCAGATTGTTGGTAATAGACAAGAACAGGGTCAGAGGATCCTAGGATCATGAATTTTGAACTGGGAAAGCTCCTCTAAGACTATCTATCTAGCCCAATGTTCTCATTTTGCAGGAGTATCCAGTCCACTTCATGAAATATTTATTAAGCACTTTCTGTATATATGGAATGCCTAGTGATAGATTCTGAGGAGTCAAAGACAAAAAAGGAGACAATCCTTTCCCCCAAGGATTTTGCTTTCTACTTGGGAGAAGGGAGGAGAGGAACAGCAAATGCTGTTCTGTCTAATGCAATGTAGGAAGAAACAGGGCAAAGGAGAGTATGAGATTGAGATGACAGAGTGGAATTCTAGCTGCCGAGATAGGGGGTCAGGCCACAGCTCAGAATTCCATAGGACCCCCCGAGAACTCTGAGAGAGGGGACAGTTAAAGGCAGCTGGGTCCTGGGTTTGGAGTAAGCAGGTCACTCTGTTTGCTGTGTCCTAGGACTTGGGCTTGCTCTTGGGGGCTTGAGGATTGAATCTGAACAAAGCCATTTTAGTTCCTAGCTGCCAACCTACTTTACCTTGATTTGATATTCAATCGACATCACAGTTATCTCTACTTAATTATTTAGATATAGGAGAAGATTATTTATAGGTTTAGAGAGCTAACTAGCAAATCAAGTTACCTTTCCCCTTTGGGGGGAGGGGCTGCTTGGACATAACAGTTTTAGGGCTTCCCAGACCTTATCTATCCTCATTTGATCTCCCTTCCTTCCCTTCCTCATATATCATTAAACCTTTAATCATTTCGGAGCAGTGCCTGGTTATATTTACGGAAATACTCACAACTTCCTCAAGCTGAGTTCCTTCTGCCTTGTAGCTCAAAGTAAGACCCTTCCTCTGTGCCTTAAAGCTTCAAAGACATCAAGCTTCTCCTATTTTCTCCTATTCAATCCTGTGGGGAAATAGTTTAGAGAAAGTTATCATAGTTAGGAGTTCAGCCCTTCCTAAGTTACTGACATGGCCCTGTATTTAACAAGTCTGCCCACTATTATCTTTCAGTAACTGATTTCCAACTGCCTAGTGGGAGGGGGGAAGTGGAGGAGCACTCAGCGAGATCCTACCCCTCCCTCCAGACAAGCCTGTTAGTGGGTGAGACCTGATTGTTACAGACCACTGGCATCTTACAGCTTCCCAAATATAACAGAGAGATTTGGACAAAGTATCATAGGAATGTTTGAGGAGGAAGGCAAAAAATACTTTGGTAGAGGGTAGTAGGGAAGGAGGAGTTGATACCTGAGTGAACTTTTTGTAGCAGAGTAAGGTATGAAGGTATATTGCATGGCTTGACCCTTGAAGTTCTCTAGGTTATCCTGAATTGGACTAAAATGCAATTGGGAGATATTTAACAAAATAAAAATATAATAGAATGCAGATAATGTTCATGCATGGTTTTCCCAGTCAATACAGAGTCAGCAGGGATCCTCATGTATGATTTAGCACTACTTTGCCACCACCCTCCTTCTAGATGAGTTTGACACCACTAGTGTATTAGGGCACTTAAGTAGTGCAATGACTAGAGAGCCAGGCCTAAAGTCAGAAAGAATAATCTTCCTGAGTTCAAATCTGGCTTCAGACATAAACTAGCTTCATGACTCTGGGCAAGTCATTTAGCCTTGTTTGCTTCAGTTTCCCCATCTATAAAATGAGCTGGAAAAAGAAATAGCAAACCAGTATCATTGCCAAGAAAATCCCACTAGGGTTAGGGAGAGTAAGACAGGATTGAAACAAATGAGTAATAATTACAAAGTGCATTGAGAAAAGGACTGGACTTAGAGACATGAGATTTGAGTTCAAATCCTGATCATGTAATGATAGGCAAGTTATTTCACCTTTGTAAGTCTCAGTTTTGTCAGCTATGAAATGGGGATAACCTACACTACCTATCTTCATAGATTTGTGAGGAAAATACCGGGAGACCTTAATTCATAATGTGTTTTATGAAATTTAATTTTGATATATTGACATAGGTATTGACCTAGAACCAATCAAACTTAATCTTTGATAACCTTAACTCACCCCCTTACATGATTTTGAGTTTTATTATCATAGAACTCAGAGCTAGAAGATACCTCAGAGACTGTCTGGAAACATAAGATCTCATGTCCAGAAAGGGACCTTAGAAATCACTTGGGCTCTGAAGATCCCAGACTGAGAGCTGGAAGGGACCTCAGAGGCTGTCGAGTCCCATCCTCTTGTTTTATAGAGGAGGAACTGAGGCTCAGGGAGATGAGATCCAAAGTCACAAGAGTAGTGATTTTTGTAAAACAAATCATTAAAATGTGCTCAGTGACCTCCCTCTTTCCCTGCAGAAATCTTCCAGAAAAGAAATATTTTGTCCTGTAAATGATGGCCTCCTAATTTATCTCTTTTGAATTCAGATTTAGAGGCATGAATGTATGGGAATTGGAGAAGTTGTTTTTTTTCTTTATTTGAGATATATCTGTCTATATTTGTGCTTCCGGTTCTGATGGATGCTTTGGGGCTGAGCTTTGGAGCACACAAAGACTGCAAAATCTGAAATCTGGGCTCCAGCTTTGGGTTTTGTAGGAGATAATTAGTCTGGTTTACTTCTGAATCTCTCCTTCTCTACATTCCCTTCCTATCTTTAGATCTATCAGCTCCCTGCCATTTTCCATTTTTTGAGGGAAGCTATAAAAACTAGGAATCTTTTAGTCCAGAAAGAAACAGCATTTGGAGATGGAGTGTTTAGTTAATGAATCTTTTTTGTTGTCTTTTCTCTCATATTTTCTCCCAGTCATCTTTAGATGGAATGGAGAAAAGAGAAACAACAGGTTCTCAGGGCTACACTACCTTGAAGAGCTTTTGAATTGCCATCATAATTTCTAAAATAAATCCCTGAGATGAATGGGGAATGTTCCTAGGCCAGTGACACTGTGCAAGTATGTTATTTATTTGTTTTTATGAAACTTTTTTTATTTTTTAATTAATTTAATTATTTTAAATATATTTTCCCATGTTTACATGATTCATTTTCTTTCCCTCCCCTCTTACTTCCCCCCTCCCAGAGTTGACAAGCAATTCCACTGGATTGTACAAATGTTCTCACTTGATACCTATTTCCAGATTATTCATTTTGCTATAGAGCAATTTTTTAAAGCTTAAACCCCAAATCACATACCCATATATACATGTGATAAGTGATGGCATATGTTTTGCTTTTGCCTTTCTTCTCCCATAGTTCTTTCTTTCAATGCATTCTTTTACATAAGTCCTTCAGGAATGTCCTGGCTTGTTGCATTAGTACTAGTAGTAAAGTCCATTACATTGGATTGTTCCAAAATGTTTCACTTTCTGTGTACAATGTTCTCCTGGTTCTATTCATTTCACCCTGCATCAGTTCATTAGGTTCTCCCAGTTCATATGGAAAGCTTCCAGATCATCGATCCTTACAGCACAATAGTATTCCATCACCATCAGATACCACAATTTGTTCAGTCATTCCCCAATCAAAAGACACCCCCTCATTTTCTAATTTTTTGCCCCCACAAAGAGTGGGGCTATGATTATTTTGTACACATAGTTTTCCCTATTATCTCTTTGGAATACAAACACATCAGTCTTTTAAAGCCCTTTGTGCATAACTCCAAATTGTCTTCCAGAATGACTGGATTAATTCACAATTCCACCAGCAATGTATTAGTGTCTTGATTTTGCCACATCCCCTACAACATTTATTATTTTCTTATACTTTCATATTGGCCAGTCTGCTGGGTGTGAGGTGGTACCTCAGCATTGTTTTGATTTGCATCTCTCTAATTATGAAAGATTTAGAACACTTTTTTCATGTGCTTATTGATAGTTTTGATTTCTTTATCTGAAAACTGTCTATTCATATCCCATGACCATTTGTCAATTGGGGAATGGCTTGATTTTTTTGTACAATTGACTTAGTTCCTCATAAATTTGAGAAATGAGACCTTTGTCAGTGGTTTTTGTTATAAAGATTTTTCCCAATTTGTTGCTTCCCTTCTAATTTTGTTTGTACAGAAACTTTTTAATATAATCAAAATTATTCATTTTACATTTTGTAGTGTTCTCTGTCTCCTCCTTGGTCTTAAATTTTTTCCTGTCCCATAGGTCTTACAGATATACTATTCTATGTTCACCTAATTAGTTTATGGTTTCCCTTTTTATGTTTAAGTAATTTACCCACTCTGAATTAATCTTGGTACAGGGTGTGAGATGTTGATCTAAGCCTAATTTCTCCCATACTGTTTTCTGATTCTCCCAGCAGTTTTTTGTCAAATAGTGGATTCTTGTTCCAAAAGCTGGGATCTTTGGGCTTATGGAACACTACCTTACTATTGTCATTTACCCCAAGTCTTTTCCATCGATCCACCCTCCTGCCTCTAAGCCAGTATCATACTGTTTTGATGACCACTGCTTTATAGTATAGTTTGAGATCTGGTAAAGCAAGGCCCCCATCCTTCACATTTTTTCATTATTTCCCTTGATATTCTTGATCTTTTGTTCTTCCAGATGAACTTTGTTATAATTTTTTCTAATTCTATAAAAAGTGTTTTGGTAGTTTGATGGGTATGGCACTGAATAAGTAAATTAATTTGGGTAGGATTGTAATTTTTTAATATATTAGCTCGTCCTACCCATGAGCAATTGATGTTCTTCCAATTGTTTAGATCTAGTTTTATTTGTTTGAAGCGTTTTTTGTAGTTATGTTCATATAATTCCCAAATTTGTCTTGGCAAGTAGATTCCCAGGTATTTTATCTTGTCTATAGTAATTTTAATGGAGTTTCTCTTTCTAACTCTTGCTTCTGGGTTTTCTTGGGGACATATAGGAATGCTGATGATTTATGTGGGTTTATTTTGTACCTTGCGATTTTGCTAAAGTTATGGATTGTTTCTAATAGTTTTTAGTTGATTTTCTTGGATTCTCTAGGTACACCATCATGTCATCTGCAAAGAGTGAAAGTTTAGTCTCCTCATTGACTACTTTAATCCCTTCAATTTCTTTTTCTTCTCTAATTGCTACTGCTAGTGTTTCTAGTACAATATTGAATAAAAGAAGTGATAATGGGCCTCCTTGTTTCACTCCTGATTATTGGGAAGGAATCTAAGTTGCTCCCATTGCAGATGATACTTGCTGATGTTTTTAATATATACTGTTTATTATTTTGAGGCAAGGCCCTTCTCTTCCTATATTTTCTAGTGTTTTCAATAGGAATAGATGTATTTTGTCAAAGGCTTTTTCTGCATCTCTTGAGATAATCATGTGATCTCTGTTGGTTTAATTGTTGATATAGTCAATTATGAGGATGGTTTTCCTAATGTTAAACCATCCTTGCATTCCTAGTAGTATAAATCCCACCTGATCATAGAGGATAATCCTTGTGATAACTTGTAGCCTTTTAGCTAGTATTTATTTAATAGTTTTGCATCTATGTTCATTAAGGAGATTGATCTGTAGTTTTTCTTCTCTGTTTTTGGTCTTCCTGGCTTGGGAATCAGTACCACATTTGTTTACCAAGAATTTGGTAAGATTCCTTCTTTGCCTTTTTTGTCAAATAGTTTGTAGAGTACTGGGATTGTGAAAGTATTTTAGAAGCAACAGGATTTGAGAATAGGAAGGAAAAGCCATTGAAATAGACATAAAAGCCTAAAAGGAATAGAAATGAAAGGATGGAAAAGAAACAAAAAGGGAGATTCTTTGATTTTGTGATGAAGCAAAAACACTGAGAATGATGAGAGAATCATAAAAAAAGAGGAAAAACCTCAAAGGAAGTTCTCCCTTCTTAGCTCGGACTAGAAAGGGAAGGGTTTTTTTTTATTGCAGGGGAACTTTAGTTATTAAATAAATATGTATTTTGCTGTTGGATAAATCATAAGTTCCTTTAATCATCTTGTGTTTCTCTTAAGTACTCCCTTTTTTAATTAAAAATATTTTTATTGGTGTCTTTGCCTTTGCATTCCATTCATTTCCAAATATTGCTTTTCTCCCTTCCCTAGTTATTGAGCCGTCCCTTACAACAAAGGTTTAAAAAGAAAGAGAAAAACAATAGTTTCAGGGCAGCTAGGTGGCACAGTGGATAGAGCACCAGGCCTGGAGTTGGGAGGACCTGGGATCAAACCTAGTCTCAGACACATCGTACCTGTGTGAATCGGGGCAAGTCACTTACCCTGTTTGCCTAATCCTTGCCACTCTTCTCTCTTAGAATTGTAATAGTTTAAAAAAATAGTTTAACAAAACTAAGTAAGACACTATATATGTCTGCCAGAGTATACAATATTCTCCACCACTCTCTTTGCAGTGAAAGGTGGAGAACAAAGCATTTAATTCCTTCTTATTCTGCCAGTCCTCGAGTGGGTGTACTTTTTTTTTTAGAAAATCATTACCTTGCATCTTAGAATCAATATTGTGTATTGGTTCCAAGGCAGAAGAGCAGTAAATGCTAGGCAATGAGGATTAAGTGATTTGTCCATTGTCACACAGCTAAGAAATATCTGAGACCATAGTTGAACCCAGGACCTCTCATCTCTTGGCCTGGCTCTCCATTCACCTACCTGCCCCTTAGAAGTGGGTGTACTTCCAAACAATGACCCCTTTGGTTCTGTTCCTAGAACTTAGCTGATCTTCAAGGAAGAAGCAGATGAGCCCATCAATAGTTTAAGGAAGGCCATGTGAGAGGAATTGTGGCATAGTGGATAGCGAACCCTGAACTTGGATTCACTGAACCTGAATTCCTGGCTCTGGCACTCTCTTCCTGTGTAATTTTGGACAAAGCATCTCCTTTCTCTGGTCTTGTTTCATTATCTATAAAATAAAGGAAATGGACTCTTGACTTCTGGTAATCCTTCTAGTCTGGGTGTGCTTTGCTCATCCCTAAGAGCCCATTGTTGAATTCTCAGACCCAGTATTTATGCCTCAGAAATCCACTACTAGGGCTTGATTTTTTTTTTCTGGACTTAAGAAAAGTGTTAATAATACCAGTTAAACTTAAAGATATGTGCATATCTTTTTTTTTTTTTCAGAAAAGCCTGGTTCTTAAACATTTACTAACACTATTACTTCTGTTCACATCCATATTCCTGAGATTTCCAAAACAAGGTCAACTTGACACCTCCAGAAGAGAACCAATTAATTAATTGCTTTTCTGTGTTGAGGACATTTAAAAGAGAGAAAAGATGGGAAAAGCTGTGATATTGAACTAAGTATATATGGAGGAGATCTATTCTGGAAGTAACACCATTTTGAGGGCATTGAGTGTCTAAAGTACACTATATCTGAAGGAGGGTAAGATAACAAAAGTATAAAAAAAATAGGAACTTATTAATACCAAAAAAAGTGACCTAGAGAACATCAGTAAACACTGAGGAAATGAATAAGAAAGTAGTTCATACACAAAAGGCAGACAGATTTTAATATGCCAGATTTGGGGCTTTCTCAGTCCTGGTTCTAGAGGCTGGGAAGAATCACTGAGCATTTAGATATGCAAAATTGCAGTTGAACCTGAATTGTGGCTTTTTTTGGATTTAACCTTGTAGTGTTTTTAACTTCAACTCAATGATAAATTCCAAGCAATGTCATAGGACAACAAATGCCTGGGGGAGGGGAGAACATGGACACATTACAGTCATTCCACTGGCTTCCTTCCCATCGTGTCAGCCCATTAACAGAATATACAAAACACATAATGAAAAGAAAAACCTTGAATTACCAGAATCATCATAGTCAGATTTTTCCCCATGCAGGTCCACCTTATTCCATTCTTACTCCTACTGAAAATTCCCCAAAGTAATCTGACTTTATGGTCAAGATACTAATTATTTAAATATCTTATTAAATACCTTAGCTGAATGTTGTCTCTGTATTTCCATAATAGTGACTGGTTCCTTTCAAATAAGTCCATTCCAACAAACATTTATTATGAGCGTAATATATGATGGGATTATAATGACAAAAAAGAAGAAAAAAGCTTCTGCCTTCAAGGGCATTATAGTCTGTTGAGATAAATATGTGGTAATTTGAAAAGGGAAAGAGCAGCAATGACTAGTATAATTTAAAAAATACTAGGCAAGAGATAGAATCTGAGAAGAATCTAGAAGGAAGTTAAGGAGTCTAAGAGGCTGAGTTAAGGTGGGGGAGTTGATGAATTTTAGACAAAGGGGACAACAGTCTGTACAGAGATATGTAGACTAGTGGTGAAATGAGAAGTTCAGGAAATAGCTAGTAGGTCAACATGACTGGAACATAAAATTTAATGAAGGGGAGTAAAGCAAAATAAGTCCAGAAAACTGGGTTGGAACCAGATTGTGGAGGGCTGTGAATGACAAGCTAAAGAGTATGTATTTTATACAAGCAATAATGAGCCTCTCAAGAGGCTCATTTGTTTGTTTGATCAGAGGAGTAACCTGGTGATATCTATCCTATAGGAAGATTGGATTGGAGAGGAGGAAAGACTGAAAGTAGGGAGACCAGTTAGAAGTCTTATAATAGTTCAGGTTAGAAGTAATGAGAGCTTAGATTGGTATGGGGGAGAGAGAAGAGAGTGGGAATGCGAGATGTGGAGGGATAAAGATGAGACTTGGCAAAGGATTGAGTATGGGGTATGAAGGAAAACCAAGAATTAAGCATAACTCCTAAGTTGTGAATCTGCATAATGGGAAAAGATGGTGGTACCCTTGACTGAAATGGGGGAGTTTGGAAGCAGATCAACCCTAGAAGGAAATAAAATGATTTCTATTTTGAATATGTGAGATTAATATACCAAGAATATATATATATATATATATATATATATATATATATATATATATATATATAGAGAGAGAGAGAGAGAGAGAGAGAGAGAGAGAGAGAGAGAGCTAGAGAGAGAGAGAGAGAGATGGGTCTATCCAGCAGGTAGTTAGAGATGGGAGCTAGATCTCAGATTAATGTAGACATAAATCTGAGAATCATCTATCTGCATTGACGTGCTCATTGAACTCAAAGGGACTCATAGGCGACCAAGAGAACAGCAGAAAGGGTAAATGGGGCCAACTTTGCTGAATACTCACTTTTGTTGCATTCAAATATTCCATTTCATTGATGTAGGAATTGGGACTGAATCTGAGATTTCATTGGTAACTCCCAAACTGGGAAACTCCATTGCCAAAATACGGAAACATCGTTCAGCTAAGGCATTTAAAGAGAAGAGAGGATGATCACACTTATTAGAACATAGTAGCTTGACTAGAACGACTTGTCCTCTTCTCTCTAGCTTACAATCATAGAGCCTTATCTAATCTCCCTTAATGGTAAGAGTTATTCATAGATTATGTTAACAACTAATCATTATGCTCATTAATCATTAATTACTCCAATGGTTAATTATTGTGTTGATGATTATAGTAATAATAATTAATGCTTAATAGTTCATACCACATTGATTTTCTCCAATTTATCCTGTCTATAACTAGTTTGTATGTAGCTATTTGCAAATTGTCTCCCCCATTATACTGTG
>NC_058132.1:670496646-670545439 GCF_016433145.1 Gracilinanus agilis | reverse complement strand
TTCTTTCTTTCTTTCTTTCTTTCTTTCTTTCTTTCTTTCTTTCTTTCTTTCTTTCTTTCTTTCTTGTTCTTGTATATGCAGAGCCCAATACAGTACCTAGAACACAGTAGGTGCAGTTAGTAACTGTTATTCAAGGTGGCATCCATCATTTCCCAGGTTATGAATATAACATAACCCAGTGGGTAAATGTTGGACTTTAGTTCAAATCCTGCTTCAGATCTGTCATTGTTTTTCAGTTGTTTTCAGTCATATCAGACTCTTTGACCCTATTTGGGATCTCCTTAGTAAAGATACTAGAGTGGTTTGCCATTTCCTTCTCCAGCTGATTTGACGAATGAGAAAACTGAGGTAAACAGGGTTAAGTGGCTTGCCCAGGGTCACATAGCTAGTGTCTGAGGCTGAATTTGAACTCTGGACTTCCTGACTTCAGGCTCTGTGTTCTACCTGCTGTACAACTAAGCCACGCTTGAATTACTAAAGAAGTTCATTATACATTTTTAAAGACTGTTAAGAACTCCTGAATCAGTCCAACCCCTTCATTTAAAAAAAACAAACAACCATTACCTTCCATCTTAGAATCAATCCAATGTATTGGCTCCAAGGCAGAAGAGTGATAAGAGCTAGGCAATGGGAGTGAAGTGACTTGCCCAGGGTCACACAGTTAGGAAGTGTCTGAGGCCACCAACCCCTTCATTTTATAGACAAGTAAATGAGGCTCTGAAAGTGAATTAACTTGAGAACACATGGTGTCATGACTGGACTCAAACCCAGCTCTTCCAACTCCAAATCCATGGTTCTTTCCTACGGTACCACATTGCCTTGAAGGTCACTCTGGACTAACCACTTCTAGGAGGAGGAGATGACCTTGTATATGCCTGGCTTCACTCTGGGTACAAAACACACAGTAAGTGGTATCAGGGTATGAGCTGATGAAGATCAAGGCCAGCAGGAGTCCTGAGGCTTTCTGAGAAATACGTCACTCTTTATGCAGTCCAAGGACACAAGGACTCTATAAATTGGGTGATCTCATCAGTTCCAGTGGATTTGGTGACCATCTCTATGCTAATTATTCTCAAAAAAGCTTTCCCTAACCCAAGTGCTCCCTTGACTTCCAATCTTGCATCTCCAGCTGCCTTTCAGACATCTCAGACTGGATGTAGAGATCTTAAACTCAACATGTCCAGAATGGAACTCATTATCTTTCCCCCATAAGCCCTCCCTGCCCCTTTCTTTCTCTATTGCCATAGAGGGCACCACCATCCTATCTGTCCCCCAGGCTCACAACCTAAGAGTCATCCTGGAGTCCTCACTATTTTTCTCCCCCACATCCAAGTTTTCAAATATGATCTCTTTTCTCCCTGGTGCATGCCTTCATCTATTTCAATATCCTACAGAGGTCTGACTGCCTCAAATCTCTCCCCAATCCAATCCATCCTTTATTCAGTTGTCAAAATGGTTTTATTAAAGCTTTGTTGCAATCACGTCACCCTGTCCTCTATTCGACTGACTCCAGTGTTTCCCAATTCTCCAGGAACGAACACAAAATGTTCTCTGGCATTCAAAGTCCTTCAGCATCTAACCCTCTCTTAGCTTTCCAGTCTTCTCACACTTACTCTCTGACATGTACTCTTCAATTCAGTGGACCTGGCCTCCTGACTGTTCTACCAGATGCCACACTCTATTTCTCTGCTGTGGGAATTTTCCATGACTGTCCTCTCATGTCTGGAATGCTCTCTTCTCCATTCTGACTACTGAGCTCCCAGGCTTCCTTGAAGTTCCAAATAAAATTCCACCTTCTTTAGGAAGAGTTCTCCAACCTCTCTTACTTCTACTGCCTTCCCTCTATTCATTAACCCCTACTTATCCTATCTATAGCTTGTATTACTACCTATAGATTATATTTGCTTGCATGTGGTCATCCCCATGATATTGAGGGCAAGAATTATTTTTTTGTATTTTTGCATCCCTAGTGCTAAGCACATTGCCTGGCACATAGAAGATCCTTAATAAATTTTGATTGATTGATTGAATGATTGTTATTTACTCTGACCTCAGGGAGGATTCTAGGGTACCTGGAGCTCCCATCTGCCTTTGCTGACCCTGTTCTGACATTTATATCTACCATTTTATGACCTAGGACAGCTTCTGTTGGTTCATATTTCTTTCTCCCCCCTCCTATTACTTCCCACTTGCTTTGATGATCCCTGATTTAATTAAACTTGATTCAGGAATAACTGAGCTTGTAACCCAAACAAACCAGCCAGATTTTTGCCTCTCTTGTACCTTAATGCTGAAGCCTCCAAGACTCTCTATGATTATCACCTACACTTCTCTGGTTTCAGAAATATCGTTCAGGTGATATTAGCATGGCTAATAGATGACCATTTCTTCTCTTCATTATTAAGCAAACATGTAATCACCTCATCCACAAATGGAAGAGAGGAGGGATCTGCTTCTCTGGTTATGATGGTGAATTCCTTGCATTAGGATTTTGTGCCCTCTATTTCCTTGGGTCTTTACTGTGCCCCCAAAGCACAGTTGTGTCCACTGTTCCACGCATTGGCCACTTTGGGTCTCTGTCTTTGGATCAATTGTTTTGCTTCTTTGGCCCCCACTTGAAAATATATCCCTGGGCTATTGGAGGTTGAGCCTTCCTTACAAGGGTAAGGTGGTGCTTCTTCTTTTTTCTTAACTGCTTCACCTCATTTAATTGGTGGTAACAGCCTTTGCTTCCAGGTTAGTACACCTCAGGGTCCGTGTATCAGATTTGTGCACATCTGCAACAATCTGATCTTTTCACTTGCTCTGGTTCTACTGCAACTATCCAGAATGGTCTCTGCAAATGAGACACCCTAACGATAACGTCAGAAAACATTCCTCTTCTACAACAGTTGATCTTTTGTGTATCTCAGCAACAAACACATTGTGCCTCTAGATTTAAAAAAATACAAGCCTGCCAGATATTTCCAGGCTATTTGGCATTAAGGGCATGTCCAAAGCCCACCGTCATCCCTTCGAGATTCTCCATCAATTTATTGATCTTTTCTGACTTCAATTTCTTCCAGTGCTTTAGCATACCTGAAGCCTATCTAATCCTCGAATACTATTCTCTGGTGGGGCTTGACTGCTCTCCTGAAAAGATCCTATATTTGGACCTATATGATGCCTTACCTACAGGAAAAATGAAAAAGGTTATTTCCAGGCTGGCATATAACTGGCAGTTTCTCTGTAGAAAAAGCCTTCCTTGCAGTGTGATGCTCCATTTTTCTAAGCATCTCTTCCCCCTCAGAGGGTGACTTGCCACTTAGATTCCAGGAAGATTCCCTAATTCTAGGTCATTAGGAATATTTAAATGAGCGAATGATTCAAATAATTCAGAGAGCACATCTGGCGTGAGCACACCTAGCTTTATGCTAGCATGCATCCTCCTACAGCCTTCCAAGCCTTGCACATTCTTTCATAAAATCTTAGGAGGTCTCTATGGTTTTTAAAACATACAGCAAGACAATACATTGTCCACCACTTTAGCACCAATCCTTTCCAGACATTGTTCCATGTTTAAGAAATTTAACAAAACCAGAAATGGTAACTTAAGCATAAAACATCTGAGGTTATACCCCAGCATCACAATAAGTGAAACTGCTGTAAAATTTACATGGAATATAAGTGAGAAGCAGCTATGAAGATCAGTATTAATGTAATAATTAATAATAATAATAACAGAGTGTTTTAAGATTTGCAAAGCACTTTATAAAATTATCTAATTTTACCCTTATAACATTTCTGGCTATTATTCTTATCATCATTTTACAGATGAGGAAACTGAGGCTTAGAAAGATTAAGTGACTAGTCAAAGGTCCCATAGGTCTGTGGCTAAACTTGAACTCAGATCTTCCTAATTCCCAGTTCACAGATCTATCCCCCTGTGCCACCTAGCTGACAGTTATAAACTCAGAATCAACCAATATCAATAACTTTTTTTTTTTCATTTACCAGCATATAACAACAATGAGTGTAAATAGCATGGAGTTAAAAGCTGCTTATTACCACCTAGCGTGTTCTTAAGAATTACTTTTCACAACAAATTATTCATGTTAGAAACAGATAGGTTGTGATGGAAAAGCTTGTCTGATAGAGACTTATGGACAGCATTCAAATAAAATTGAGAATAAATAACACTTTCCTGGAATAAAATGTTGTCAAGAAAATTGTGGGATACAGCCAGAAAGTATAATAAAATATGCCTGTGCATCCCCAAAGCAGAAAAATCAAGAAAAATGGAAAGATGTATTCAAAAGGCAGAGGGAAACAATCTGCTCATAGTGAGAGAACAAAGACAGGCTAAAACCCAACAATTTTCCAGGATGAGAGAGGTAAAAATAATGTCTGCAGGCAAAATAAAGCAGTAAAAATATAAAACAAATAAAACCTGAGCATGATTTACCAAAATGTCCCACTGAAAAGAAAATGATGTCAATTTTAAGCACAAAGAAATTCAACATAATGAAAGAACTAAGGTATAAAAATATAATTCCTAGCCAACATCAATAGCAAAAACACGATCCAGGGATTAGTGCAAAAATGGAAGCATCACTAAGAATTCCATACACAGCAAGGACTAAAATGACCTTAAAAAAGAAATAAAACAAATTCCACCAGCAGGAGAGAGCAAAAGAAACATGCTTTCAAAATTTAAGTTCTAAGGACATATCCTCCACATAAAATACATACATATTATACATATATAATATAATTTAAAGATGTAATTCTTTCATAATATATTCTGTAATAATAGCTAACATATAGAGAGCACTGTAAGGTTTGCAAAATACTTTATGAATATCATCCCATTTCATCCTCCTAACAGCCCCATAATGTAGTTGCTATTATCCTATTTTTACATATTAGAAAACTGAAGCTTCCAGGTTAAATGTTTTGCCCGGAGCCACACAACTTACATCTGGGGCAATGGTTGAATTCAGGTCTTGCTAACTCCATTTGGGAATCAATAAGGGCCATAGCAGAATAGGTTAGACGAGGAAGCCTTGTATACCTGCTAATGAAACCTCTCCCAGGTTCCCAATTGACTAGCACAATTTATTGGAATGCCAAGATAAATCCAGCAACTATATGAACACATTTATAAAACACTTTTCATACAAATAAAGTCAAACCTGAACAATTGGAAAAATATTAATTGCTCATGGATAGGCTGAGCTGATATAATAAAAAAGATGCTACCTAAATTAAATTATATTCAGTGCCATGCTAACCAAACTACCCAATAATTATTTCATAGGACTAGAAAAAATAAGAAAATGCATCTGGAAAAGCAAAAGGTTAAGTATATCAAGGGAATTAATGAAAAAATATGAAAGAAGGCGGCTTAGCACTACCAGATCTAAAACTATACTAGAAAGTGGCAATCATCAAAACAATCTGGTACTGGCTAGTAGAGTAGTGGTTCAATGGAATCAGTTAGAAAATCAACACATTTCTTGACCATAGTTCTTGACCATAGTAATATAGTGTTCAATAAACACAAAGGTACAAGCTATTGTGAGAAGAAGACAAAAATTGTTGGGAAAACTGGAAAACAATATGACAGAAACTAGACATAGACCAACATTTCACACCATACACCAAGATAAAATCAAAATGAATACTTAATCTAGAAATAAAGGGGATATCATAACAAATTAGGGGAACAGAAAAGTTTATCTGTTAGATTTATGGATAAACTTATGAATGCATAGAAAGTATTATGGAAAATGAAGTGGATAATTTTGATTACGCAATTTATTGGAATACATTTCTGCATTTACATCTGATTCACTTTATTTTTTAAATTTAAAAAAATTTTCTGAGTTACATGTAGAAACAATTTTGACATTTTTTTTACATTTAAGAATTCAAGTTTTCTCTCTTCCTACCCTCCCCACCCTCCAAAGGTAATGAATACTCTGATATTGGTTATATCCATACCTTTATGTAATACATATTTCTATATAGCTCATGTCATAATAGAAATCATGTACACATACAATAGAAATTTCATGAAAGAAAGATAGTGGAAGATTGCATTTGATCTGCAATCAGTCTCCAACAGTTCATTCTTTGACGCTGGATAGCATTTTTTTAAACATTTATTAATATTTATTTTTTAGAAAAGTTAACATGCTTACATAATTCATGCTCTTACTTTCCCCTTCACCCCTGAGCTCCCCCACCAATGGCTGATGCATATTTCCACTGGTTTTAACATGTGTCATTGATCAAGACCTATTTCCAAATTTTTGATAGTTTGGATAGCATTTTTGTCATGAGTCCTGAATGGTTATCTTGGGTACTTGCTTTGTTGATAATGGATTAGTCCTTCACAGTTGATCATTGTATAATATTTCCATTATTGTATATATTGTTCTCCTCATTCTACTTTTTGCATCAGTTCATATAAAATTTTCCAGGTTTTTCTACACTCATCTTGTTCATTGTTCCTTATAAAGCAATAATATTCCATTACAACAAGGTACTTGTCCATGCATTTCCCAAGTGATAGACAATTCCTTCATTTCCAATTCTTTACCTCTACAAAAATATCTGCTAAAAATAATTTGGTATAGGTAGATCCTTTCAACTCATCTCTGATCTCTTTGGGATATAGACCCAGTAGTCACATTGCTGAGTCAAAGGGTATGGATAGTTTTGTGGCCTTTGAGTCTGGCTCCATATTGCTCTTCAGAATAGTTGTATCAGTTCACAGTTCCACCAACGTTGTATTAGTGTCCCAGTTTTCACACGTGCCCTTCAACATTTATCATATTCCTTTTTGGTCTTATTAGTCAATCTGATAGATGTGAGGTAGTATTTTAGAGTTATTTTAATTTGTATTTATTTAATCAATAGTGATTTAGAGCATTTTTTTCATATGACTATGGTTAATTTCTTCTCCTTAGAACTCCCATTTTTCAATTGGGAAATGCTTTGTAGTCTTATTAATTTGACTCATTCTCTAAATGTTTGAGAAATGAGTCTTTCATCATAGATATTTGGTAAAATATTTCCCTTCAAAATTTGTTGTTTCCCTTCTAATCTAGGTTGTATTGATTTTAATTTGTACAAAATGTTTTAAGTTAATATAATCAAAATCACATATTTCATTTTTCTCCCTTTTTAATTTAAACTTTTCCATACTCCCCTAATATGTTTATGATATCACCATTTATTTCTAGGTCAAGTAACCTATTTTGACTTTATCTTGGTATATGGAATAAGATGTTGGTCCATGCCTACCTAATCTCTGCCTTTCTGCTTTTCAGTTTTCCCAGCAGTTTTCCTCAAATAGTGAGTTCTTTCCCCCAAGGGTTGAATCCTTGGGTTTACTGAACACTAAGCTGCTATGGACACTGAGTGCCATGTGTTGATTATCTAATCTATTCCATTGATCCACCACTCCATTTCTTAGCCAGTACCAGACTGTTTTGATGATTATTACTTTATAGTATAGCTTGAGATCTGGTACAGCCAGGCCTCATTCTTCCAATTTTTTTCATTAATTCCTTTCATATTCTTGGTCTTTTCTTCTTCCAGATGAACTTTGTTGTTATTTTTTTCTAGTTCAGTGAAATAATTTTTGGGTAGTTTTATATGCATGGCACTGAATAGGTAAATTAACTTAGGTAGGATTGACATTTTAACTATATTGGCTAAGCTTATTTATGATGAATTAATGCTTTTCCTGTTGTTTAGTCTGATTTTATTTGTTCAAAGAGGGTTTTGTAATTGTGTTCATATGGTTGCTAATTTTGTCTTGGTAGGTATACCCCCAGGTATTTTATATGGTCTAGGGTTATTTTGAATGGAATTCCCTTTTCAATCTTCTGCTGTTGGTTTTTATTGATGGTAAATAAAAATGCTAATGATTTTTGTGGGTTAATTTTTATCCTGTGACTTTGCTGAAGTTGTTAATTATTTCTATTAGTTGTTTGGTTGATTTTCCAGGGTTCTCTAGGTATACTATCATATCATCTGGATCTGGGAAGAGTGAAAACTTTAGTTTCTTCATTAACTACTCTAATTTTTTTTCTGCTTTTATTGCAATAGAGACATTTCTAATGCAATATTAAATAATAGTGCTGATAATGGCTGTCCTTGTTTGTCTGTGAATCCATTTGGCCCTGCATCCTTTTTCTTAGGGAGGTCTTTGATGGTTTATTTAGTGTATTTTTCCTGTGATGGAGTTGTTTAAGTATTATGTTTCCTCTTTTGTTTTTTGTTTGTTTGTTTGTTTGTTTTTTAAACCCTTACCCTCTGTCTTGGAGTCAATACTGTGTATTGGCTCTAAGGCATAAGAGTGGTAAGGGCTAGGCAATGGGGATTAAGTGACTTGCCCAGGGTCACACAGCTAGGAAGTGTCTGAGGCCAGATTTGAACCTAGGATCTCCCATCTCTAGGCCTGGCTCTCAATCAATTCACTGAGCTACCCAGCTACCTCCTGCTTCCTCTTTTGTTAATCTAGATAGCTTTTTTTTGTAGTATTCATCTATTTCACTTAGACTGTCAGATTTGTTGGCATATAGTTGGGCAAAATAACTTCCAATAATTGCTTTAATTTCTTCTTCATTGATTGTTATTTTCCTTTTTTCATTTTTGATACTAGAAATTCAGTTTTCTTCTTTCTTTTTTAAATCAAATTAAACAATAGTTTGTCTATTTTATACATTTTTTCATAAAACCAATTTCTTGTTTTATTAGTTCAATGGCTTTAAAAATTTTCAGTTTTATTCATCTCTCCCTTGATTTTCAGGATTTCTAATTTGGTGTTTAACTGGGGACCTTTAAGTTGGTCTTTTTCTAGGTTTTTAGTTGCATTCCAGGTTCATTGATTTGCTCATTCTCTAATTTACTGATGCAAGCATTAAGAGATATGAATTTCCACCTAAGTGCTGCTTTGACACCATCCCATAAATTTTGATATATTGTCTCCTCATTGTCATTTTCCTTAGTGAAATTGTTGCTTGTTTCTATGATTTATTCTTTAGGATAAGATGGTTTAGTTAACAATTAATTTTTAATCTTCCTGCTGCTCTTTGCTGAGCATACTTTTTATTGCATTGTGGTCTGAAAATATGTGTTTAATATTTCTGCTTTTCTACATTTGGATTGAAGTTTTTATGCCCTAATATGTGGTTGATTTTTTAAATGTGCCAGGTACTGCTGAGAAAAAAGGTATATTCCTTTCTATTCCCATTCAATTTATTCTAGAGGTCTATCATATCCAACTTTTCTAAATTCCTATTTACCTACTTAACATATTTCTTCTTTATTTTTGGTTGCATTTATCTACTTCTGTAAGGGGAAAGTTGAGTCCCTATTTACTCTTGTAACTCATATAGCTTTTCCTTTAGGGACCTGGATGCTGGGCCATTTGGTGTATATATATTTAATACCAATATTGTTTCAGTGGCTATAGTGCTTTTTATCATGATGTAATCCCCCCTCTCTCTTACATCCCATTTTCCCTTTTAGCCTTTCTCTGTTCATAGATATTTTGTTTTTCATGACCACCACTCCCAGTTCATTCTCATTTTTGTCCATCCCTTCTCCCTACTCTCCTACTCATTTATAGGGTAAAGCAGGTTTCTATAGCTAGATGGGAATGGGAGTTATTCCCACTTTGAGCTAGTTATGAAGAAAGTAAAATTTAAGCATAGCCACCACCACCTTATTCTCCTCCACTATATTTGCCACATATGCATCTCTTAATGAGAAATGATTTACCCCTTCTATCTTTCCTTTTCTATTTTTCCTATCTGTTCTCCCTTCCCAAACCTCTTTTTTGGGGGGGAAGATTTCAGTCCACTTTATTTAGCTTCCTTCCTTCTTTGTGTATATTCCTTTTCATTGCTATGATAATCATATACTTCCTAAGTATCTTAGGTACATCAGGCATCTTACATACTTTAAGTACCTTTTCCTTTCTCAGGTATCATAGATATCTAATCATTTCAATTATCAGCTTCCCATGTATGAATGTATACAATTAAATCTTATTGAAGCCCTTAAGTTTTCACTTTACCTTTTTTTGCTTCTCTTCTATATCAAATTTGCTTACCAAATTTTCAGCTCTGACTTTTTGGTAAAGAAAGTCTGAAATTCTTCCATTCCATTGAATGTTAATTTTTCCCCTGAAGGTTTGTGTTCAGTTTTTCTGGGTATGTAATTCTAGGTTATAGTCATAAGCTCTTTGTCTCTCAGGAGATCAGATTCCATGTCTTCTTTAATGTAAATACTAAGTCCTATGTAATCCTGACTGTGACTCCATGACTTTTAAATTGTTTCCTTCTGGTTGCTTATAGAATTTTTCCCTTGGCCTGGGAGTTTTGGAATTTGGCTATAATAGTCCAGAGGTATTTTATTTTGGGGTCTCTTTCAGGAGGTGATAAGTAGATTTTCTCAATTTCTCTCTTTCCCTCTTATTCAAACATATCAGGGCAGTTTGCCTTAATGATGTGGTATCCAGGCTTTATTCATTCCTTTATTTATTTGTTTTATCATGGCTTTCAAATATTCTGATGATTCTTGGATTATTGCTCTTGGATCTATTTTCCAGGTGAGTCATTTTTCCAGTAAGATATTTTAGATTTTCTTATTTTTTAATTTGTCTGATTTTGTCTTATTGTTTACTGGAGTCATATGGTTTCGTTAGCTTCTATTTGTCTAATTCTAATTTTTAGTAGTTGTTTTCTTTTTTGAGTTTTTGTGTTTTCTTTTCCATTTGGCCAATCCCACCCTTTAAAGAGTTGCTTTTTTCCATTTTTTAACCTTCATTTCCATTTGGTTCATTCTATTACTTAGGGAGTCATTTTCTTCCATGTATTTTGTGTCTCTCTTTCCTTTTGGACTATTCTACCTTTTAAAGAGTTGATTTCTTTAGTGAATTTCCCCCCTAGATGTTGAGGTTTTTTTTTCTGTCAATTCTCTTATTCTTTGGTTTTTAAACTTCTTTTCAAATTATTTTGGGGGTTGGCATCCTTTCACACATTCCTTTCAGGCTTCACATCTTTCTTTTTTGACATTGTTATTCTCTTCTGAGTATGTATTTTGGTTTTCCCTGTCACTAAAATAACTTTCTTTGGTCAGGGTTTTGCTTTGTTTTTTGCCTTTTGCTCATATTTTAGCTTTGGTCGGATTTTTGCCTGTTACCTATCTATCTGTTGAGGTGCATCTCTGTTCCTAGTGTAGAGGGCATACTGCTGCAAGCTTGCAGAGTACTCTTCTCTGGTACTTGGGTTAGGTCATGGACACTCTTCCCAGTAATGCCATTTCCAAAGCTTTAGTAACTGACAAATACTGAAGTGCATCTGTGGAGCATCTCATTGCCATGGCAACACGAGTTCCATAAGACTTAAAGATTCTCTTACCACACTACTGTTCATGTAGGTAGAACAAATATTATTAATTCTATTTTAGTGATGAGGAAGCAGATGTAAAGTAATTTATTCAGAGGCCTTTAGTGTGGTGCTGGGATTTGATCCTGGGATTTTCTTGACTCTGAGAATACCACTTTCCCCGCTCTGTCATGTTGCCTACTTCTCTTGAGCATCCTTAGAAAAATTTTATAGTTTATATAATGCATATTCTTATTTATTTTCTAAAATTTGGACAAACGTTTGACATTTTGATAAAATTTGTCAAATGGATAAAGTTATAATAATATCTTATTTTTATATTTTTTAAAAACCCTTACCTTATGCCTTAGAATCAATACTGTATGTTCAAGGTAGAAGAGTGGTAAGGGCTAGGCAATAGTGGTTAAGTGACTTGCTCTGAGTCACAAAACTAGGAAGTACATGAAATCAAATTCGAACACAAGACTTCCCATCTTCAGTCCTGGCCTTTAATCCATGGAACCACTTACCTGCCCATAAGAGCTTATTTTTAAATGTTGAAAACCATTGCTCGTCAAAAGTTGCATGCCAGTATATCAAGTATCTGGGATTTCATTGGAATGGGAATTGTAATCCTATCACTTAGCAGGTAAATCTTGGTGGATTGCTTGAGGCACAAGGAGGGAAGTTTAGTGTTATGTCTATGACCATGCACCTGTCAATAGTGTCATTGGAACACAGGTCTTCCTGATTCTAGGTATTATAATCTATCTGCTACACCATGCTTCCTTTCAGGAGGAAAATTAGTGCTGTCCAAATGAATAACAAATCATTATTTTTTAATATAGAGAATGCCTTACAAAGTTGTGTCATATCTTTGTGGTAGGGCTGTGTCTTCGTATCATTTAGTTTTAGCATATGCACTGCCAAAGTGAGCACCAGATAATTCTAATTATGTGCTGTATACAAAGAGAACCTAAGTTTAGATATCATGGATGGACATCTTGAAACATTCTTAAAAGTAATGGAACAGAATACTTTTTATTATGTTCAATTCTGAGGGTCACAGTTGAAGAAGGGCATTGATCAACTGGAAAGTATCAAAGGGAAGGCAGCTAGGATGGCAAGGAGACTCAAGTCCACACTGTCCATGACTCAATAATAAAAATTGGGAATGCTAGTAGATTGGAGACAAAGAATATCTAAAGAGATGTCATCTGCAAGGTCAGGCTCTCTTTGCCTGGCCCTAGAGGGGGGAATGAGTCACAAGGATTGGGAACTGTAAAGAGACAAATTAGGACTTGATTGTGGCAGGAAACTCTCTACCATTGGGAACTGTTCTACAGCAGGAGAGCTTCCCTGCAGATAGTGGGCTCCCATTTATTGGAGCTGTTTCAGAAGCTGGATGACCACTTCGGGAGAAATTATAGTGAGGGTGCTTTTCCAGATTTACCTACAAATGTACCAAAAAGTTGAAATTTGTTTTGGTAGAGGAAGTCCTCACATCAATTTAAAAAAACAGTGATGTATAATGGTTTCTGGGTTCCCTTTCCTTGATGACATTTTTATGATAAGAACTCATGTCTCTATAACTTTCTCCATAATAACTCTAGTTTGCAAACAGGGCAAATATTGTTATTCTCATGTTACAGATGAGGAAACAGACTCAGAAAGGATAAATGATGTGTATAGAGTCACCAAAAGGATCAGTGTGAGGATTCAAACTCCAGGCTGTTAAGGGTTTTTTCCCTTTCTCTTGATTCTCTTTGCTCAGCACAGTGCCTGGCACATAGTAGGTAGTTAAATGATTCTGGGCATGACCCAGATCTCCCCTAAATCTGGGTCCAGTGTTCTTTCCAATATTCAATATTTCCAATATTCCAAAAGCCAGGGCTCCCCCCCCCAAAAAATGTAGCATTCTCTCAACACTTTTCCTCATTTCTCTCAATCCTCTGGGCCCATGTCTATTTACTCTTTGGCTTTCCAGGATAGATCGAGTGGTTCAAATTAGGCCCTGCTCAGGATGCTGAGAGAAGAGTCAATGATCAAAACTACCATGAAGCAGATCATCAAATGGAGCTCAATCTAACATTATATCCCTCCTTTTTTCATCCCACTCCCCTTAGTTTGTTTTTGTTTGGGGATTGCTGTAACCATCCAACCCAACCCAACTCAACATTTCATGCTTCTGTGTTCTTTGTACCATGTTCAAGGTTTTTGTTGTGTCAGGAGACCAGCAGGAACCAATCATGCTGTTTTTCTTTAAGTATCTTATTTCATCTAGATAGGAAGAAATAGAGAAAAAGCACCCTCCAGGGTTTTTCACCAACCTGAACTGATAAGCACATCCAAAACATGGTAAGACCATCTCCTTGAGGCCTAATGGGAGTTCCAAAAAAAAGTTGGAAGCTCTACAATTTATTTGGTGCCAATAAATATTTCCTACATCTCAGGGTTTTAAAAATCTTTTATCAATATAAATATTTTTTACTAAAATGGCAAGGCAAATGGCTAAAGAGAATATTTCTAGCTTAAATAGATCATTTACCAAGCTCCTTGACCCTGCCTTAGAAATTGGGGCTAGCATTCTTAAAGTCTAAAGGGATTGTTGAGATCAAAAGGCAAGTTTTATTTTCTTGGTGTCAGGGAACCATATACCTATCCTTGGAGAAAGAGGCAGGGAGATAATATGGGCCAAGGAGTCAGCAGGGAAAGGGAAGGGAAAGAGAAGGATGAATTTGCCCTTAGTTCTGCAGGAGACAGAACAAAGCCTGAAGGACCATCCAAACAGCTCTTGATGAAAAGATAACTGGAAGTGAGCCATACTTTCCTAAGTGAGAGGTGTTTATTGAAGGATACACAGGACCAGCTGGAAATCACCAGCTCCCTATGGGGTCCAGGACATTTTGCCTAAAGTGGTAGCTCCATTCCACAGTGAACCCTGTCCTCCAGCATCCTGCAATCCAGTGTGTGCTGTTTGCCCCACTAATCAAAGATGCCTGGCAACAAGGACATCACCTTCACTCTGGGTGCCAATAGATAACCTCTATGCAGTTTAGGAAGCTTTTTTTGTACCTAAGATGGAAGAGTACTGACAGTGTCTTTGTTCTTTCTGTATTGGGGGGCTTGTCATGCTTATGCCTGAGGGAAGGGGGAAGAAGGAAGGAGGAACTGAATCATTAAGGATAGGAGAGTCTACAAGAGTTAATAGAAGCAAACAGTTTGTGAAATAGAAACAGTGGGAAAGGAAAACTCCAGGGAAGAATAGATAACTCATACATCAGCCCACTGAAGTTTGTATAGGAATTGAGATTTGGGGGGCCAGTTATATAACTGTTGTCTTCTACTATGACAAAAGCATATAGTCTGAAACTGTCATATTCTGAACCACTAGATTTATTCTGGAAAACCAAAGAGTGAACAGATATAGTCCCTGTGTATAAGAACAGAGGACTGAGAGAAATGAGAAAACACATTCAGAGAATACTACATTTTCCTTAAGAAATGTCTTGGCTATATCATGGGATATTGGAAAGAACACTGGTACCAGAGTCAAGAGAGATCTGGGTCAAGTCAAACCTAAGAGGTGATCTAGTCCAAGCATCTCACTGAATCAATGAGTAAATGAGGCAGAAAGAGGTTATGTAATTTATCCAAAGTCATAAAACTAGCAAATGTTTGAGGCAGGATTTGAACTCAAATCTTCCTGACTCTAAGCAAAACACTCTTTCCACCTCTACTATACTAACCATGTGGATCATTTTTAACCAGTCAGTTCAATCAGCAAATAGGGGATAGTCTGTGGGGGTAGCTTTTTTCCACTCTTAAAAATCAGCAAAATGTATGTTTTCTTTTTCAATGCATCTTTCCATTATATCCTTCTTCCCTGGCTGTCTTTGTGTGGTGTCATGGAAGGAGCAGTGGGTAGGAGTCTGAAGGCTTGGCTCTATTCCCAGTTCAACTTCAACAGCATTTCCTAAGGTTCTAATACAAGCCAGGCATTGGTCTGGGTGCTAGAGATAGAAAGATGAAAAATGGCACAATTCCTGCTTTTGAAGAGCTTATATTCATGTGTATGTGTGTGTGTTGGGATATAATATGTATGCAGATAAATAAAGCATTAAATTATGTATGGTGGAGGCCAAAAGAAGATGAAGAAAAGTCCTTGAAGGGTCCTTGAAGAATCCTTGCAGCCATGCAGGATCAGGGAAGGCTTCACAAAGCATATGGCAGCCAAGTCCATCCTTATAGGAAGGAAGCAGACAAGAAAGGAGTGCAATCTAGGAATGGGGGGTTTCAGTCTGCCCGAATATCCGGAGGAGGTGAGAGACAGCCTGTGAAATTCAGGGCTCAGCTAGCTCTCTAGTTTCTCTAGAACAAACTGTACACGAAGGAGAGTAAGGGGAAAGAAAGCTGGAAACGTTAGGCTGGAGCCATATGGTGGAAGGTCTTATATGCCAGGTTACTGAGTTTGTATTTTATTTGAGAGGCAAGAGAGAATCGTGGAAGGTTTTGGAGCAGGGAAGATAGGCTCAGAGCTGTGTAGAGATTTTTAAAATAAGTATATGAGGGATATATTGAGGAGAACCAAGGTAGTGGGGAAGTGGGGAATCTTGTGCCTTCAGACACAAGATCCTTATAGAGGGTGAGTCCTTGCAACACAACCTACTGGGGATGGTAGGGAGACAAACCTCGAGACACTCGGTGGCCTCTAAGACTGGATAGATTTGGGGAGGACCTCAGAGATGGTAGGTTGAGGAAATCTGGGAAACAAAGACATTAAAGACTATCCTGGAAGAGACAGTGTGGTAAGGTGGGCAGAGTCCTAACTTTGGAATCAGAGGACCTCAGACTGAATCCTGATTTGGGATCCTGATTACTATAATCTGGGTTTCCAATCAAGCTTGGAACATTTGCATTTGTCTCCAGAATGACAACCTCGGTGTCTTTACTTATAAAGGAGATGAACTATCTAAGATCTCTCGTAAATATATGGTCTTCTCTCAATATATGTACTGATTGGAAGGTCATCAGTAAGTGGTGGGGTTTTTTTTGTCTACATGCCAATAAAGGTGCAATTTGACATTTTTTTCTTTTCATCACATAGCAAATATTTTCTGGGCTTGGGAAGTAGTTTCCTAGGCATTTTATATTACATAGTTATTTTAAATAGAATTTCTCTTTCTATCTCTTGCTGCTGGACTTTGCTGGTAATATATAAAAATGCCAATGATTTATATGGGTTTATTTCATATTCTGCAACTTTGCTAAAGTTATTATTTCAACTAGTTTTTTAGTTGATTCTTTAGGATTCTCTTTATATACTATCATATCATCTGCAAAGAGTGATAGTTAAGTTTCCTTATTGCCTACTTTAATTCCTTCATTTTCTTTTTCTTCTCTGCTAAAGCCAGCATTTTTAGTACACTATTAAATAATAGTGGCGATAATGGACATCCTTGTTTTACTCCTGATCTCATTGGGAAGGTTTCTAACTTATTTCTGTTGCAGATGATACTTGCTGATGGTTTTAGATAGATACTACTTATTATTTTAAGAAAGGCCCATCTATTCCTGTGCTTTCTAGTGGTTTTTATAGGAACTGGTGGTGTATTTTGTCAAAGGCTTTTGCTGCATCTATTAAGATAATCATGTGATTTCTGTTAGTTTGGTTATTGATATGGTCAATTATGCTGATAGTTTTCCTCATACTAAACCTTGCATTCCTGATATAAATCCCACCTGGTCATAGTGAATGATGCTCGTGGTATATTGCTGAAGTCTCTATGCTACTATTTTATTTAATATTTTTGCATCAATATTCATTAAGGAAATTGGTCTGTAATCTTCTTTCTCTGTTTTTGTTCTTCCTGGCTTAAGGATCAACATCATATCTGTGTCATAAAAATAATTTGGTAGGTTCCTTTCTTTGCCTATTTTCCCAAATAGTTTCCATAGTATTGGGATTAATTGCTCTTTAAATGCTTGATAGAATTCACTTGTGAATCCATCTGGCCCTGGGGATTTTTTCTGAGGGAACTCTTTGATAGCTTGAGATGGGATTATTTAAGTATTCTATTTCCTCTTTGGTTAACCTGGGCAATTTATATTTTTGTAAATATTTGTCCATTTCACCTAGACTGTCAGATTTATTGTCATATGATTGAGCAAAATAGCTCCTAATGATTGCTTTAATTTCTTCTTTGTCATTGGTTAATCCAATCCATTTTTGATCTGGATACTCAAAAGATAATTAGGAGGATAAAATGAGCTTTGACTTACTTTTATTTCTGACCAGAGCTCTGATTTCTTTGGTGGTGGGAGCCTCAGATTATGAACTTCTCCTTATGATACCAAATAGCACTTCTGCTAGTTATAATCTTTGAGGGTTGCATTAAAGTGCTTTGTAAACCTTAACATACAGTATCAGTGTTGCTTTGATTATTGTTTCCACTGCTCTAGGATACAAGAGAGAGCACAGAGAATGCTGTGGATCTTGGCATCCCTCATTAGGCATGGTGGAAGACAGAATGGGTTCTGGTACTAGAAAGCAGAAATTGGATTAGTGAGTCACTGAAGAGACAAATTTAGGTTTGATAGAAGGAAAAATTTGCTCTCTCTTCGAGCTAACCTGAAATGGAATGATTAGCTTCAGGTGGTATTAGATTGGGACATAAGTTGGAAACTCACTTGTCCGGTTCATGGCAGAAGGTGAGCTTGCTGAGATATTGGTCAGACTAAATGACCTCTGAGGTTGACTCCCTCTGAAGCTTTGTGAGTATGAAGAGCATTAGAGTAGAACAATTTGATGAGTTAGGAGACAATAGCCCTTGGCACTTGGCTAGGGGTCTGCCTATAACTAGCTGTGTGACCTAGAGTAAGTCACTCAGCCTCTCTTTCCTCTATCAAATGGAATTGGGCTGGATGGCCTCTTAGACATGTTTTTGCCTTTCTTTAAACCACTGACAGAGAAAAATAAATAAATGCTTGGTGATGGATTCGTGCTATTTCTAGCTCTAAAACAATTAACTGATTCTGAATCCTGATCCTGGAAGAAGGTACTAAGAAAGGAAAAGATTATACAGTCATAGACTTGGGGGGGAAGGGGAACAAGCATTTATTTAGTACCTACCACATGCCAGTCATGGTGCTAAGTGCTTTACAAATATCATCTCATTTGATCCCCAAAACAACCCTAGTGGTAGGTGCTCTTATTATCCACATTTTACAGTTTAGGAAACTGAGGCAGACAAAGATTAAGTGACTTGCTTAGAGTTTTATAGCTAAAAATCTCAGTTCAAGCGTAGTACTCTAGATACTCTGCCATCTAGCTAGAATGGATTCTTAGAGACCATCTTATTCAACCTCCTTATTTTACATATGTGGAAACTGAGGCACAGAGAGGAACTTACCCAGGGTCACACAGCCAGTAAGGGTCTGAAGCTGGATTCAATCTCAGGTCTTCTCTCTAACACTAGCCAGTGTGTCACCTAGCTGGTTCTAAGAGAAGTTGGAGAGTGGAGAGGATGGGGAGAGTCTGAGGACCTGAAATTCTGCTTCATGGTTTTGTTTAGACCCATTCCTGGCCCTGAGACAACTGGGGAGAGAATGAACAATAAGCGTCATGCAGCCCTTGGTTTGTGAGGAGAAATCTGATGATTCAATTGACATGTGGAGGTTCGGGTCCTCTCTTAGCATGAGGAAATTTGATTCTGTTTGCTTTCTTCCTCCCAGATTTTCTGTGGCTCTTTGTTTTTCTCCCTCTCTGCTGCCTTTCTCTTCCCTCTCAGCTCCTCTTCTCTTCACACCCGCCGAGAAACCCAATTCCAGTAGTTACTAAAACTTGTGAAACAAATATTTTGGTTGTATTACAAATGAGTCCCCATTTGTTTTCCTGTTTCTCTGAATGTTTATATAATGCCTCTACATCGTGTTTTATTGAGGAGAGAAGACACCAAAGTCCTCAGAGATACGGCTCTGCCAAGGATGATTTTCGTGATGCTCAGTGATGCTGAAAAGGGATTGATTAAAAGGATGGATGTTTGGGGATTAAAGTGTTTTCATTTTAGCCAAAAATTTTTACACTGGAAATTGTTTTGAAGCAGACTCTTCAAGGCATGGGGGACAGGGGGACATAAAACTTCATCCTGAGATAACGCTCATGTGGGCAACAAGATGGCACAGTGAATAGAGTGCCAGGCCTGGAGTTGGGAAGTACTGAGTTCAAAGGGAGCCTAAGACACTTATCAACTGTGTGAACTGAGGCAAATTACTTAAGCTTTGTCTGCCTCAATTTTCTCTCATCTATAAAATGGAAATAAAAACATCCACCTACTATGATCAAATGAGATATTTATAAACTGCTTTGCAAAACTTAAGACACTTTATAAATATTAGCTATTATTGTACTTATTATCAAAGAACATGAAATACTGGGGTAAACCTTTGGGGACTCTTTGAGGGACTTCTCAGTTTTATCATTCATTGATTCTACTCAGACAAACCAGACATTTTCTATTCAACATTACCTAGTCGGTATAAGTATATTGTTAATATCATTCTCAAAGAATGAAAGAATTTATCTACAAATCGAAAGACTAAAGAGGGACTCATATCAGAAACAATAGGTAATAATGGATCAACGAACCCCAAAGGCCAGCTAGTCTCAAGTATTCTTGGACAAGAAAACCACCTACCCAATCCTCAAGTGGTCAACCAACCTCTGCTTGAAGACTCCCAAGAACACAGGGATATCTAAAGCCATCTCATTCCACTTTGGAATAGATTTGACTGTTGAAGAAGTTTTCTCTGAGGGACAGCTAGGCAGCTTAGTAAATAGAGAGCTAAACCTGAAGATTGGAGGTCCTGGGTTCAACTTTGATCTCAGATACTTCCTAACTATATGACCCTGGGCAAATCACTTAACTCTCACTGCCTAACCCCTTACCGCTCTTCTGCCTTGGAAATGACACTTAGTTTAATTTCTAAGATTCAAGGTAGGGGTATTTTGTTAAAGAGTCTCCTTTGATATCATCTCAATCTGACTGTTTCCATCACCCACTAATTACTTCATGTTCACTCCATCTGGAGCCCAGGCCAACAAGTATAATCTTCTATTCTATCTCCTCCCTTCCATTTTCTCTTCTCTAGTTTAATCCTCAGGTTCCTTCAGCCATTTCTCTTAAAGTTCTCATCTTGAAGGCTCATCGCCATCTTGGTTACCTTCTGATGAATATTCTTCAGTCTAACAAGGTCTTTTCTAAAATAAGGTTCCCATGCCTGGACCCAGCCCTCCAGATAGGATGTGCTGAGATCAGAAGATGGTGTTGTGACATTGTCACTCAATGCATCTTGTCAGCACTCCTTGTTTAGCATGTTAACTTCATGGTACACCTTGTGTTTTATTTTTATACTATATAGCTTTTATGTATTTGGGGTTTATAATGAATACCCCCCTTGAGGAATTTCTGGAGGGCAGTACTTCGGTCTTCCAGGGATCTACTTGTCCCAGTTAATTGTTCCCTGTGTGACATCCTCATTCATTTTGGTTCCTTTGTGCCATTTATATTCATTGTGCCCTTATCACTCATTATAATCATATATTCCTCTTCTAAAATGCTCTATCCCAGCATGGAGATGACCCTTTGTTCCAGACCAGTCCAGATATCATCATAATTCCCTGTATGATGATAATGCTATAAAGAAAGGCTCATAATTGGTAGAGAATCTGGAGATCATCTAGTCCAACCCCTTCATTTTATAGAAGAAAAAACTAAGGCAGAGACCATGACTTACCCAAAGTCATAGGTAAGAAGAAAGAATGGGGATTTGAACCCAGAACTTTTCATTTCAAATTCAGTGAACTTTTATTTACATGGTACTTTATTCTTCATGTAATAATGGCTAATAACCACATGTATATATGGGTATGCAATTTGGGATTTTAAGGTAAAAACTGGGGTTAACTTATATTTTTATCTGGGTTCAGAAGAGTGAGTAGGCTTTAAAAGATCGCTCTATAGCAAAAATGAATAATATGGAAATAATTATCAGGTGTTAACGTTTGTACAACCCAGTGGAATTGTTTGTCGGCTCTGGGAGTGGGGAAGAAAGATGGAGGGAAAGAAAATTAATCATGTAAACATGGAAAAATATTTTAAAATAAAAATTTTAAATAGCTAATAGAGGGTTTTATACACCATCTTTTTTTTATCCTCACTATGACCCTAGGTATTAGGTGTTACCATTATTATCCTCATTTTAGAGTTGAAGAAACTGAAGCAGATGATGGTTAAGTGAATCGCTCAGGGTTATACAACTAGGAAGTATTTGAGACCAGATTTGAGCTCAGGTCTTCTTGCCTCCAAGTCCAACTCTCTGCTATTTGCCTTTACTCCATTCATACAACAGCTCTATAAGATAGGTAAACTAGATATCACTTAGGAGAAGAAGATGAAGGTCAAAGAGGCTCAATGGTTTTCTCCATTATCATAGAGCTGCTAAGTGTTGCCTCTTTGAGTCATGGTCCAGGTCTCATTCCATAAGATTACACTGCCTCCTCCCTAAACCATTCATGGAAGAGAGCCCTAGTTCCTCTTAAATAAGCACTGAGTCTCCTGAAAACACAAATTCCCATGGAAATCAATCCAGAATATAGTCAAAAGGAAAGTTGATTCCATTTCTTTTAGGTGCTACTGTTATTTTTCAATAGCATTAGTGTACATTTATATACTACTTTAAGGTCCACAAAGCATTTTCTTCACAATTGTGAGGCAGTTAGTGTAAATAATATTGTCTCCATTTCATAGATAAGGACACTGAGGTTTGGAAGGTACATTGACTTGTCCAGGGTCACACAATTAGTGATTTTTAGAGACAAACTTGAAATTCAGATATTTTAACTCCAGATCCAACTCTTTAAAATCTTTCATGATTCTCCCACTTCTTCTGATTTGTTTTCTCCACCTTGTGTATCTGGACACCATAATTAATTCTAAATAATATTAATGGACAATAATATTCATGGTTGAATCACAGAATCAAAGACATTTAGAAAAGATATCACTATTTTGTATTTTCTGACCTCTGAGGGTCATTGTTTGCCCCCAACAGAACATAAGCTCCTTGAGGACAAGGTTTGTTTCCATTTTGATCTTTGAATCTCCAATCAAATCCTAAGTTCAATGACTATTCCCAGCCTTAGCACCATGATTGATGCATGTTAGATGTTTAATAAATGCTTGTTAATTGATCTATTATCAGGCAAGGTCATTTCTCAGTATCTCAGATGCATCAAGTTCCAAACTTCTTATTTTAGCATTTATGATCCTTTTTGATACCCTTTTCCAACTTTAGCTCCTATAGAGTAGTGGAATATACTTGGGATTTGGAGTCAGGAGATTTAGGTTCAAATCCCATCTCTATTATCTATAAACTGTGTGACTTGGAGAAAGTCATTTCCTTTATATGGGCCTCATTTTCATCATCTATAAAAAAGGAATATTTGACTTAATGATCTCTAAGGTATGTAAAGTCCCATAATCCTGTCAGAATCCTCTTTTCTCATCACATTTTCATTGTTTACCCAATGTTTCATGGGGACCTTAATTCAAGCCTTTGCTGACATCTGGAATATACTCTCCTCTTTGCTCTCTAGACTTACCCAAATCATACCCTTCCTTCAAGGTTACCTAACCTTTTGTCTCAGTTTCCTCACCTGTAAAATGAACTAGAGAAAGAAAGGACCAACCCCTAAAGTATCATTGCCAAGAAGACCTCCAATAGGGTGACAAGCACTTGAATATGACTGAAAAATAACTGAAGACCATAGATGTGCCTAGAATGTGAAATGCCAGAGGAGACATGGAGTTAGTCTGGAAAAATAGACTGGAGTTAGATTGTGAACAGTTTTAAATGCTTACCTGAAGAATTTATATTTTATCATTGGGGTAAGAGGGAGAAGCAGAAGCTTCTTGAGCAGAGGAGGACATACACTTAGAATATGTGCCCTGACTGTAGTGGGAAGTGTTATGGGTTTCAAGGCAGAAAACCTTGGTTTATTTCATGACTCTATCAGTTCATACTCTTATGACCTAGGGCAAGTCACTTCTTTTCATCAGATTGGCTTCATTTCTCTTTTCTGTAAAATGAGGAGTTAAATAAGATCAGGGGTTCTTAACCTTTGTTGTGTGCTTAGACTCCCAGTAGGCTGGACAGGGCTATAGATTCCTCAGAATAATGTTTTTAAACATAAAAAGAAGATACAAAAGAAATCACTTTTTAAAAAAATTGAAATACAGTTTTCAAAGTATGAAAAACAAATAGAAACCAAGCCCCAGGTTCTTACTCTGTATCTCTAAGTTCCCTCTCAGCTCTCCATCTCTAACCCTCTGACAAGATGACATTCTATCAGCTGTTCATTCTAACTTTCTTTAAGGTCAATCCCTTTAGCAAACTCCCTCTTGGCAAGATTTTAGGTCCAGACAGTGTTTGTTGATATAAATGGTGTTTATCTGTAGGTCTTCCTGTATCTACTCTGGGCTTCATTTGGGGCTGTTGTGGGCTGGATCGCATCCATCTTTAAAACAAAAAAAGAAAGAGCTGACATCCAATGAGGCCCCATGTGTGTAAAGGCATGGATGTGTCCTGACCACAATCAACGATGGCCTCCAAGTTGTATGTTAATGGCGGGCTCCAGACTTCCCCAGGAGGAATGAAGCAGAATCTGGCCGTTGCTTTATAAATATTGATGGGGAATGATACAGAGTTGGAAAAGAAACCTAATCCTGAGGAGTCTCTTGGAATTTCACTGTTTGTTTAATGCTTTTCAGACATGATGATCCATCCCTTCCACACACTCACGTATGCACTGAAATCTCCCAAACACAAAAGCTGACAAATCTCAAGCTTCCTTTTCCCAAACAGAGAAATAGAAACTTTTGTCTTCAGCATCTCTTAAATTAGCCACTGAGGCACAGCTCCTCTGATTAGCAAAGTATAATGGAGAGAGTCTTGGACATGAAAGGAGAAGACCTGACTTTGGCTTCCAGCTCTTCCACTTGCTAGCCACACAATCACAATCAGAAGAGATGCCATCCACAATCCAACGTAATGGACTTCTCTACTAGCAGCAATGCAATGATCCAGAACAATGCTGAGGGACTGATGAGAAAGATGCTATCCACATTCAGAGAAAGAACTGTGGGAGCAGAAACACAGAACTAAAACAACTGCCTGATCACATGGGTTAATGGGGACATGATTGGGAATGTAGACTCTAAACGATCACCCTAATGCAAATATCAATAATATGGAAATAGGTCTTGATCAATGACACATGTAAAACCCAGTGGAATTACTCATTGGCTACAGAAGAGGGGGGGAGGAGGGGAGGGAAAAAACATGAATCATGTAGCCATGGAAAAGTCTTCTAAATCAATTAATTAAATAAAAATTTTCAATTAAAAAAAAGAAGAGATACCATCATGGATAGGAAACAAGGCTTGAAGACCAAGGTTCAAGGTATAATTTAGATGCTTAGTGGCTATGTGTTCCTGGGCAAATCCTTAAATTCTATATGCCTCAGTTTCCAAATCTAGGATCTTATGCTGTCATTTAACTTCTCCATGATACCCTGAGCAAGTTATTCAACCCTATTTGCCTCAGTTTCCTCATCTGTAAAATAAGCTAGAGAAAGAAATATCAAACTACTCCAATATCTTCACTAAAAAAGACAACCTCATGAGATCATAAAGAGTTGGACACAACTAAAGAGGGACTGACTATATTTCAGATCCCACTTCAGTAAAAGTCAATAAATGTAAATTATGTAGCAAAAACATAAAGTACTACACAAATGCTTGTGGTTATTATTATTTTTTTTATAGCGAGGTTCATGTTCATGTGAATAATGACTCTACTAAAGTGGCCCTACATATTCAAATGTTCATTATTCTAAGTTATAATTCAATAAAATATAATAATTGGGTCTGGTCCAATGGGAATATGCATTGCAAATTCAAAAAATGTAACCACTTACAAGGATTCATTATTTGTACTAATGGACTCTGACTATTATCATAATGTGGGATAGTAGTAAGAGTCTCAGATTTGGGAGTCAGGACACTCCCAAAGATTGAGCAAATCTGGGGCTGTGCCTCAGTTTCCCTAGATATAAAATAGTGATGATGGTATAATAGGATCATAGATTTAGAGTTGATGAGATCTCTGAGTCCATCTAATTGAATTTCTTCATTTTACAGATGGTGAATCTGAGCCTTGAAATAACTTGCCCAGCATCCTACAGCTAGTAGACCTTTCAACACTCTATCCAGTATCTGGAGGTTGTTATGGAGCTCCAGTGAGATAGTGTATGCAAGATGCCTTGAAAACCTCACAAAACAGTGCAGAAATGTCAGTTAACCTTGACAAATCTGTGCTCCAACATGAGATCCTTGGTTTTGGGTGCCAGCTTACATTTAGGGTTTGTGATAAAACTGAATGGAAGGTTTATTTTATAGCTAAGGAAGTTGAGGTGTAGGAAAATCGAATAATTTGATCATGGTCATGTGTATTGGAAGCTAACCCACAAATAGAATTTGAGTCTAATCATGGTCATAGAATCACAGACTCAGAGCTAGAAGGGTCTTCTATGGTCATTTAGTTCTAACCCTTCGTTTTAAGAATGATGAAACTGAGTCTGAAGGAAGCAGTCACACAGATAGTAAGCGGCAAGGTCAGGATTGAAACTCGACCCTTTTGACTCCAAATCCAATATTTTTCTGATTGCACCCTATGACTGTACTATACTAGATTCTGCCATGATTTTTAAAATGTTTTGACTCATTATTGCTGTGAGAGAAGCCTAGATTTGGTATAAAGGTCTGGATTCTAATCCTTTGTCTGACACACACCAGGGTTGAGTAGCCCTGGGCAAATCATTTAACGCCAGTGCTCCAGCCGATTCTCTAAGAGCATTAGTTATAGAGTTCGCTTCCTCACCAGAAGTTCTCTACACCATTGAAATCATAACTCCAGGTTATAACTCTTAGTTTCCCTCAAAAAATGTTGAGTCACTCACAGATGAATGGACTAGCTGAAGAGAAGGCTGAGTAGGCTACAACACATAACCAATAAATAATGGTAGGAGAGTAGCCATGTAAAGAGAAATGTGTGACTACCCCATAAAGCAGGACAATCAGGTAGATAGACAGAAGGATAATCAATGGACAGCCCAGGTACTCCGCTGGTATCCACTGATGTCCAAGTGATGTCAAGAGATCTTGAGGAAAGCCTCCAGCTTGTTGGCTTTCCTCACAAAGAAGGATTTGTGAGAGGACATGGAAAAGATTGGCACATGATAGAAGAAGGCATCAATGGGTCACAATCTGTACCATTAGAGGCAGAACCCCATTAATGAGACCACAGATCCATTGAAGTACTAAAGCCATGGTTTATTTTTAAATCCTGTGAGCATTTTTCTAATAATTTTGGAGAACAGAAGCTTTCTCTCTACCCCTCCAAATTGCTTGTTGTCCACCAGGTAAGGTGGTACTAACAAATGCATATTTAAATGTTTCCCAATAAGCCCTTTTTTATATCAGAGGGTTTCTTTTTTCTGGCAAATCCCTAGAGAGATCATTAGCACAAAAAAATTATAAGCCTCTGTGCTGGGTATTTGTGTAGGTGGTCCAATGTCAGCCAGAGTCATAATAAATGAGGATTGTGATGGGAAGCTGATCCCATTTTTGGTTCATTTCTTCCAGGGAGCTTTTTTCCTCATTTGGGTCTGCTGATCAAAATATAATTAGGGCCATGAAATCTGAAGTAGAGCATGAAATGCTGCATTCCTTACAGAGCCATTGCCATTCATTCTCAAAGACTTTTTAGTAGTGTGGTTTCTGGTGGACGGTGAAAGGCTTCAGAAATTATTCTTATGGTCATAACTATTTTGGGTCATTCCCCCATATGGTCATTCCCATTGCCATTTTGAATTTGTGGCTTGTGTAGGAAAGCCATGTGATGTGCCACTCAGAAGGAAGAGGTCTTGTCCATGGACCATTCATACGATCTTACATCAATGCAAATCATTTTTACAGGCATCCCTTAGAAGTATTGTGGGGTTGGTTCCAGGCCACCACAATAAAGCAAATATCTCAATAAAACGAGTCAAAAATGCTTTACTTTCCCAGGGCATATAAAAGTTATGTTTACCTTACAATATAGTCCATTAAGTATGTAATAGTATTATATCTAAAAATATACATACCTAAATTTTAAAATACTTTATTGCAAAAAAATCTAACCATCATCTGAGCGAGCCTTCATTGAGTTGTAATCTTTTTGTTGATGGAGAGCCTTGATTCAGAATTAATGGCTATGGATTGATCAGGGTGGTGGCTGTAGCAATTATTTAAAATAATAATGAACTTTGCCTCTTTGATTACCTCTTTCCTTTAATTTGAACATCTATGAGGGTATTTATTGCTCTAATTTGTGTCTCAAGGAATAAGGAGGCCCAAGGAGAGAGAGGGGGAGAGGGAGAGAGAGGGGGAGAGAGAGAGAGAGAGAGAGAGAGAGAGAGAGAGAGACAGACAGACAGACAGACAGACAGACAGAGAGAGAGACAGACAGACAGAGAGAGAGACAGACAGACAGAGAGAGACAGAGACAGAGACAGAGACAGAGAGAGAGACAGAGACAGAGACAGAGACAGGGACAGAGGGAGACAGAGAATCAGAGACAAGAGAAGAGAGAAGGAGAGGAGAGGAGAGAGAGAGAGAGTTGGTTAACAGCAAGTTGGTGGAGTAGTTTGGAACACACATAACATTCATCAATTAAGTTTGCCCTCTTATATGGGCATAATTCACGATGCCTGAAAACAATTACAATAGTAACATCAAAGGTCATTGATCACAGATCACCATAATAGAGATAATAATAATGAAAAAATTTGAAATCTTGCAAGAATTGCCAAAATATGACACAGACACTTTATGAGTACCTGCTGTTGAAAAAAAATGGTGCCAATAGATTTACCTGACTCAGGATTGCATAATTTGTAAATCAATTTGTAAAAAACTAAATATTTGTAAAACACAATACAATGAGGACTATTAGAACTTCTGTATGCATATTATGTTTCACCTTGTTCAAATTAGATACTTAATATGTTTGTTGAATTGAATAGGAAGAAGCCAAACCCCTTTCCCCAGGGAAATATTCTCAGAGAAAAAGTATATAATTTGTGGATTTCAGACATTTCAATTCACATTTTGGTCCTTACAGTTGAAATATTGTTAGAGACCCATGTTGTCAAACAGAACATCATTTGTGTATATTGTTTATTAGAGATATTCCTTGAGGTGTATTACACAGATACATTTAAGGATTTTCTTTCTGCTAATGGGAAAGGAAAGGTGTTCAAATGTATTAGTAAGATAGTCTCTGGGGGAAATCAATCAATCAATCAATCAACAAGCTACATCTTGAGAATACAAAAGCAAAAATGAAGGTGCTTATATTCTATTAGAGGAGATAGCAGATATACAAGTATATGATATACAAAATATATCATATTTTTTCAAATGTGGCTTCCACCATGAACCTTCTTTGGTCAAATCCAGTTGCTTTCACCATCTTTGTTTTCTTTGGCGACATTTCCATTTCCTCATGTAGAACATCTGGATTATATTGTTAGAATCTAAATGTAGTAACTCCACTGAAATTAATGGCCAAAAAAATTTCTTATAAGAACGTTTATAGATTTGTTCTATTTTTTTGTCTATTTGTTCTCTTCCTTTCATTTTTATCTTTAAATGTCTTTGGGATGATTTTGCTTGCCAATATTTTTTAAACCCTTACCTTCTGTCTTAGAATCAATATTGTGTATAGGTTCTAAGGCAGAAGAGTGGTAAGGACTAGGCAATGGGGGTTAAGTGACTTGCACAGGGTCACATAGCTAAGAAGTAACTGACACCAGATTTCAAAGCTTTCTTTAAACTTATTTTTGTATCTATTGTTTCTTATTGTTTTATGAGGTGATATTGCTCATAATCCTGTACCATTTTTCATTGGAATATTGTACATGAGTTTATATTCTAGCTGACACTTATAATAGCATAATTTTCATTTTTATTATTTATAAGATAATGTTTATGGTTTTCCTGATATTTAAACAACCATGAATCCTGCTAAGAATTCATCCTTTTAAAAAATATGTAGCTGTAACCTCTTTGCTAATATTTTATTTACCACTTTGCATCAATATTTTTAGGGACACTGGTTTATAGTTTTCTTTCTCTGATGAGTAAGAATGATGCAAAAAAAATAGAGTACTAGTCCTGGAGTCAGGAAGACCTGAATTCAAATCCATCCTCAGATACTTATTAGCTGAGTGACTCAGGGCAAGTCAGATAGCCTCTGTTTGCCTTGGTTTCCTCATCTGGGAAATGTGGATCATAATAACACTCACCACACAGGATTTTTGTGAGGATCAAATGAGCTAATATTTGTAAAGTGCTTAAAACAGTGCCTGACACATAGTAGGTGCCAAATAAATGTTTATCCCCTCCTCTCCTTGATCAATTTAGGAATTAATACAATTTGTCAGAGAATTAACTTGACAGAATATATTTCCACTCTTATTTTTGTAAACAATTTATATAATATTGGAATGTTTTGTTCTTTTACAGAATTAACTTGTAAATCCATCTGGTTCTGGGTTTTTTTTCCTTTGGCAGTTAACTAATATATGATAGAATTTGCTGAAATTGGGTTACTTAAATTCTCTATTGCTTATTCAATTAAAATCTAGATATTTTTATAGATATCCAACCATTTTACTAACTTGACATTTTTGTTGGCATATAATTGAGAAAACAATTTCTTTTTGTTTGTTATGAATTCTTCTTTCCACTTTTATAATGAACAATTCAATTTTTATTCTTTCTTTTAATCAAATTAGCCAACAATATATTTAATAATTTTAAAAAGACTTTTCATTTTTATTTATTTGTTCTCTTTCTTCTGGATGACAACATTTGGAAATAAAATTTCCCTTAAAGATGGCTTGACTCTATCCCAAAAGTTTTGATATGTTATTTCATTGGTGTCATTTTTTTGGATGAAATGATCTATTTTTTCTCTGATTTGTTCTTTGACTCAACAGTTCTTTAGGATTAAATTAGTCTTCCTTTAAATTTGTTTCTTTTCTTTAAAAGCCCTTTATTGATTGTATTGCATCATTCAGTGCCTTTAAACATAATGTAGTTTCCATGTTTATCTCTTTTAACCAAACATATTTTACGGGCACCTTTTTGAGGTTAAAAAAAAAGTATTTATTAAGTACTTACTATGTTTCAGGCACTGGACTAAACACTAGAGTTTGCCTGAAGCATAATCAGTTCTGCTCTAGCCTCTCAATTTTACCCTTGGTGAATCTTTCAAGTGTATTTATTATAAGCAATATATTGTAGGATTGTACTTTCTAATTCATTCTGTTTTATGGGTTAATTTATCTCCTCATTATTGTTCATTCCTATTTCCCTCCAGCACATCCCCATATTTTTTCTTGTTCTTTTTCTTTTGTCCTCCCTTACAATGAAAAAGGGTAATGAAAGAGAAGGAATTTGATCAGCATTAGCAATTTAAAATAGAAACAATCTGCTTACAATCCACTGTTCCTCTCTCCTACCCCATTTTACCAAACTTGATCACTAGTTATTTCATTTTTTTTCCTTTTAATCCCTCACTATGATGTCCCCCTCTGAGGTGAGTGTTGCTTATTACTATTCACTCCTAAATTTTACCTTAAACCACCCCTTCCTTATTCCTTTTCCTTTGTTGAGTCTAAAGGATTTCTACACCAGAGTCTTAGTGCCTGTGTGTGCCTAGGTTTATGCATGTTTATTCTTCCTTTGTCCAGTTCAATTAAGAGCGAGGTTCTAATGATAGTTGCCCCCTTCTCATCTCTTCCTCTAAGACTGTACACTCTTCCTTTTGTACATCTCAATTATAAGAAACTATAAGTTTCATTCACTTCTTCCTCAACTAGTATACTTCTTTTTCCCTTCCATTTTTCTTTTCTCCTGAGGTAATCAAAACAGAACAAAAAGACCCTTTCATGCTCCATGTTTGCTTCTCAAATTCCCTCTGAGTCTCTTAAACATATTAGGCTTCCAATAGATCACTTGTTCCTTCTCCTCTTGTTAAAATATAAATACCTCATTGTTGATAAGTTCCTTTCAATTGTTCAAATGTATTTACCTTTCTTTGTTTCTCTTGATCTCTGTAGGTTTGAATTCCAAAGTTTCTACTCATCTCTGGTCTCTTTATTGGGAATATTTGAAAATCATCAGTTCAGTATGAGGATTATTTTCCCCTTGGATTATGCTCAGTCTTTTAGGGCAAATCATTCTCAGTTATAAGCCTATAATTTTTGCTTTTTCGTACATTGCATTCCAAGATTTTCTCTACATTTTGTAATAGCTTCTAAGTCTTGTGCATCCAAACTGTGGTGCTTTGGTTTTTAAATTCTTTTATTTTATGATTACTTACATATTTTTCACTTTACTTGAAAGCTTTGAATTTGGCTTTTAATATTCCTGGGAGCTCTCATTTTGAAGTTTCTTTTAGGAACTGACTAGTAGATTCTTTAAATTTTCATATTATCCTCTTAGCCATCACTTTATCAATGATTTCTTTATCATATTCTGTCTTCCTTTGTTTAGTCATATCTACAGTCATGGTTTCTGATTTGTGACTTTTTTCGCAGTCTACATTCTGTCTCCTCTTATACTCTTAGAAGGGATGGTCAAGCCTTGTTTGGCCCCCCAGTTCCATTTCTTGGCTTCCTTCTACTGACTTTTACCTCTCTTTCTGTATCTTCGTTCAGATTGCTTATAGATTTCAGCCTTCTTCTTTCCCCCAACCCCAATATTTTCTTGGTCTAGAGTGCTATAACCTTCAGTACTTTGGAGTATCCTAAATCAGAGAGGCATAGACTTCTAACCCCACTGGTGTATTGCAATCAGAGTGTGATAGCTCTTGACCTTATGCCTGTGGTCATAGTGGTCTGGGTTTATGATCCCTCTGGAGCTCCCCCATTTGACTACTTTGGGCTTTATGGCTTCCAAGCATAGAGCACTGCAGTATTTAAATCCGAGAGTCTTTGCTTTGAGTGCTGGTGAACTTCTGCCTTATTTATCTGTAATCACACAGGTTCTCCTTGCAGGTCCTTTCCCCAGAGGCTTCTTTTTGGACAATCCTGATCTAGATGAAGGAAGTTACTATTGGTTCTCTTCAGATTTCCAGATTATTATTTGACTTTTGGGTCTTACTTAGATCTTTGCTGGAGTTCCCAGGAGATATCTGGAATTCTCTTAGAGCTTTCAGGCTACCATATTTACTAGAAGTTTGGCTTGCTTCTTTTCTTAAAGAAAGCATTTATGCTATGTGATTCTGAGGTCTCAGTGCAATCTACAAGCTTTCGTCTTCTCATTTCTTACTCCTAAAATTTTTATTATACCAACATAATTTATTCCCTCCTACCAGTGCCTGCTTTTGCATGGAAATGGCCACAGATCAAAGTTTGTGGGAAATTAATTTGGAGAGACTCATGAAGCTCTTCACAGACTTCCTCTATTTGTTCATTTTCTCCATTTGATCTTGGCACATAATTACTGCAATTACCTGCATGGTCGTCTTTTTGCAAACACTGATCACAAGCACTGAAATATGAGATGACCAAATGTTCCATTAAATATGATTTCTTTTCACCACTGAATGTTGAATCAAACCAACTCTGTCAACTCCCTTATTTTGCTAAGAAGAACCTGTGATCCATCCTTCCTTGCATTTAGTTGTAACTTTGGGGGGTGGCTTATTTTCTGTTTTCATTTACAGTAAAAATGTCACGATTGAAATGATTCTGTTTTTTCTAAAAGTCTCTCTATTCATTTGCCACAGGATAAAGAATGCACATTTAGAGAAACCAGCCAATTTATTTGAAAACCAAAGTCCTTTCCTGATAGCTCTTATTCTCTCTGTCACACTACCATATTTAACCCAGGTGAAAAAGGAGGATCCATGGAATCGAAGTCTATTTTATGTGTTCCTACATGATTTTCATCCTTCTGACAGCAAGCCTCTTTGTACTTACCTAAGTTGGTCCTCAGACACACAGTCTACTATCATGTTGTATGTGAATCTTTTCCAATATGGTAGCCTTTGAGACCTCAGAGTTATCTTCACTCCACCATGAGGGATGGGAGTGGGACGTGGTGGAAGAAAAAAATTATCTATATACATGGGTTATTATTATTCAAATAATTCGTCTTATGGCCTTGGAAATTTCAATTCAACATCATTTAATTCAATTCATTAAGCACCAACTATATGTGAAGTATTGTGCTAGGTACAGATTCCAGTCTCAATGAGCTATAATCTAATTTGGGGTGAGAGGACCCATATATACAGAGAGGGAGTTGGGTGCCGAGGAGATCTGAGCAAAGTGCTATGAGAAATGTCAGGAGGGAAAGATCACTCTGTTGTAATGAGCTGGGAAGAGAACTAGGGAAGACTTAATGGAGGAAGCAACATGGAAAGAAGTAGGTTGCTGACACATACGTGACTGAATAACTCACTTAACTTTGTTAAGCCTCAGCTTCCTCACCTGTGAGATGAGGTTAGGCTAGATTGTTCCTCAGGCCCCAGAGAGTTCCAGCTTCATGAACCCATGACAATCTTATATACACATATAGGAAGTTAGGTGGCCCAGTAGATAGAGCATTGGAATTGGAGTTAGGAAAACCTGAATTCAAATTCAGCCTCAGACACTTATTAGCTGTGTGACCCTGGGCAAGTCACTTACTCCTATTTGCCTCCATTTTCTCATCTGTCATGTGAACTGGAGGAGAATACTGCAAACCACTCCAGTATCTTTGCCAAGAAAACCCCAAATGGGGTTGCAAAGAGTTGGGCATGACTGAAAAATGGCAGTACAACATATACATGGATATAAGTACATATGAAATAAATACAAAGTTATCAGGGGAAGAGGAGATAACGACCAGGGTGAGGTGAGATCAGGACAAGACTCACTAATTCTATCAGGATGAAAGTAATACACAAGGGACTTTGGGCACTGGAAAGAGTGGTCAAATGGGAGAAACGGTCAGCTGCTTCAAAACCGAAATCATGTGTAGAGGCGAAGTTGGCGAAGTAAACATGCAATTAGGAAAGCTGACCCAATAATTACACAGAGGCCATGAAATCCTGTGGCTACAAAAAAGTTTGATCCATAAATTCCATCGGAGATTGTGAATGGCTGTTTCTTCCACGTAGCTTACTTTTATGGTTATGGTTCGCCATCCCTGAAGTGACTCGCCCTTACCTCCGGCATCCGGATCACCAGCGAACTCTATTCTCCCTTTTGGAGAAGGATGTGATCATAGGAAGGAAGGGTCATATGGACGTGATCCAGTAAGTCAAATTGCTGGGCTGGGGAAAGAGGAAAAGTGTGAGAACAGAGAGCCTAACTCTTCTCACTAAAGCGGTTTCTCCCAGGACTAAATCCATCCCAATTACATGTCTATGTTTGGGAGAGAGAGGGCAAGCTCTCCAGCCTTTGAGCCCCAGTGGGGGTTCATCAAGCTAAGTCAGATGAAAAACAGGAAGTTTTCTCCGCTTTTCTGCTTGCTGTTATCAGCTAGGATTCTTCTTTCTTCTCAGCCTTGAATCGGATCTAGCAAGGCTGGCATTCTACTGGGAATGGAGGTTAAACCCTATCATCCTTGTGTTTCAGGAGGTTCTTTCATCATTTGCATAATGAGTTCATTGACTTCTTCCTTGGGATCTAGCTGAGAGATGTTTCTAGTTAAGTGAATGCTTTTGGCTGGGCGAGCCATGGAAGAACTAATTGGTCTTTTAATTTGGAGCTGCTAGCACCTGAACTGTGGAAATATAAACTTATAATGAGAGGGTAGGAGAGAGGGAGAGAAATGTGACTCTGACACTGAATCTGTGAACAATCAACAAACAATTACTAATCATCCTTCATATACTAGACACTGTACCACGCGCTGGATCTGTGATTTTATTGATATAGAGAACTCCCAGATGAGGAAACTCCTTCCACCAATGCAAATCAGAACTTTCTCTACAAAAAGTTGCACCATCTGGGGTCACACAATATGCATCAGAGGAGGGGACTTGAACCCATGTTGCCTCTTAGTGCTTGGAATATAAAGATGAAAAAGTCTTCCAGTAACTTACATTCTGAGCAAAGAGGCTCAGAATTTTACACAATATTATCACAGGTCTTCTCTATCTATGTTGCAAATGAAATTTCAAAGTAATTCAAATGGAGCATCCAAGGGATTTGCCCTCTACTCTTTACTTTTCAACATGTCACCAATAAATTGGATAAGGATCAATCAATTAACAATTATTTATTAAGTGCCTACTATGTGTCTTGTACAAAGGCAAAGTCATGGAGCTGAAAATCTAATAGGGAGATCTGCATATATGTAGAGACTGGAGACAGTGCCTTATAAAAGCACATATAAGAGAAATAAAGAAGTTAGAGGATAACCTTGGAAAAGAAGGGACTATCAGTTTGAGTGGGTGGATTGAGGACCAGGAAAGGCCTCTAGGAGGAGATGGCACTTGATCTTTGTCTTAAAGGAAGCCAGGGATTCTAAAAGTTCATAGTTGGAAGGGAATGCATTTCAGGCACTGGGGAATAGCTGCTCAAGGTGAGCCCCAACAGATGTCTAGGTAGGTGAAGCTTCCTATCACTTTATCAACCCTCAACATTTAACCTCCTGAAGTCTTCTGCTATCTCCACCTTCTGGTCATATGTTAGGAAGATCCTACCAAGACAACATGGCTTCTATTTGCATTCCATTGATCCTCAACCAGATGCTATCCACCATCTTTTTCTCTTCCAGTTCCTGACTTTTCTTCATAGGTAATGATACTCCATTTCCCTTTTATCTCTTCCAATGCCCCTTCCAAAGGTAAATTAGAATGAGCTGAAAGTAATTACATTGCAGGCAGAGGAGAAAGCAGAGATTCAGTGCCATCCATTAAAAAAAAACCATACACACAAATCTTCTATTCTCAGTCAATTCCCACAATACATTATTGGTGATACAGAATATTGCTGGGAGTTGTTTTTTCAGCAGCAATGAAGAATTTTTGCTAATCCATCCCAATCTCTGTGTGGATGAGAGAAATCACATTCCTCTCAATAGGAGTAGGTGTAGTATTTGGTGTTCATTTGGGGGAAGAGAGCTAAATAAGCCACAAGGGAATGAGATACTTCCTTTTTCAATAGACTGGAGAGGAAATGCCTAACTTCCTTTTTTTAATGAAGGAAACAAGTAAGAGAGATCTGACACTGACGTGCTCCATATTTTATCCTTCCCTTATAACAGCTCTGTGCTTAAAATGGTACTAGTAGTATTCCTCCCATATTAGGTATGTACATTTTTCCATGTATCTCTGTATTCATCATATTCATCAATTTTTACTGCAGAGTACCACTTCATCACATTCATATACCACAACTTGTTTAACCATTCCCCAATTGATGGCAGCTGCTTTGTTTTGGATTCTTTGTTACCATAAGGAGGTAGCGCTATAAGAATTATTCTAGTGTCTACAGGACATTTCTTTCTTTCTTTTTTTAATCAATGATCCTCTAGGGTGTATACCTAGTCTCTGGTCTGAGGATATGAACATTTTAGTCATTTAATTTGCATAACTCCAAATTACTTCCCAAAATTGTTTGCTAATTTAGAGCTCTACCAACAATGCATAATTGTGCCCATCTTCCCATAGCCCTTCTAATATTGATCATTCTCATCTTATTTTCATCTTTGCCAATTTTAAAACTGTGAGATAAAATGGTAGAGTTGTTTTGATTTTTATGATTATGATTTTTCTCTTATGATTAGTGATTTGGAACATTCTTTCAGATGGTTAATAGCTTGCATTTCTTCTTTTGAGAACTGTCTGTACATATGTTTTTAATAACTTACATATTGGGCAATGACTTTCATTCCTCCATATATATATGTGTATGTATGCATATATGTATCTTTCAGTTGATTACATATCTCAGATACTGAAACTTTATCTGAGAAACTTGATACAAAGGTTCCCCCCCACAAATAGCATATCTTCTTAACATCACTAACTATTTTTAACCTGTTAAGATCAGTTCTTGTTACATCTATATCCTTGATCTTACTCTCTCCCATCTCCTTTAGTATTTTGCTTCAGTTTTCATTCCTTCCTCTTCATATGCTCTCAATCTCTCCCTTGTCCTCTGACTTCTTTCCCTCAGCCTACTAATGTCTCCAGGCCTCATCTCCACTTACTCAGTTTTCCATATTTGAAAGCTTGATATCTTCGACTCTTCCCTCATCCCACATTTTTCATATGCAATTAGTTACTACATCACATTGATGCTAGTTCAGACTTGCATTGCCCCAAAAATGGACTATTGCAGTAGTCTCCCAGCAGATTGCCAGCAAGTTCTCCACTCTTCAGTTTGTCCACCCTCACTGCCTTTATCATCAATGACTGAAAAGTCAAAGTTTGGAGGCAAGAAATATAGGGAGGTTACAATGGTCCCAAGCAAAAGATGATCATAGCTTGGATTGGGGTCTTTGTCATAAGAGACAAAGATGAAGAAAAGTGCACGTGTAAGGTGTTGTGTAGAAAGAAGCAACAGAAATGCCACCTGAGGAAGCAACAATGGCTTCAAGGTCTGACTTTCCATACTGGGAGGAACAATCATGTAAATAATCCATTTATTGCTCATCAAATGTAGCTGCACCAACCTGAGATTTGATTAAAGAATTCTATCTTCCCTGTGATACTTCCATGTTAACTAGCATAACTGTATGCAGTGAGTGTCCTCATCCTATTTGATATGTCTATTCTCTAATGGACTTGTGACTTCATCCACGCACCATCCATGCATCCAAACTGGCCATCTCAACCTATCCTGTGTGACTCTTGCTGAGTTCCATTCTTTTTTATCTCAAGAGAATTTATAGATGTTGATAAGGTATAAAACAAAGCATCCTAGTAGAGTGGATACATAGCAAGGCTCGAAGCCAAGGGTTCAACCCTACTTCTGGTGCATACGATCTGTGTGACTCTGAGTAAATTATATGACCTTTCTGTGATCTAGGCAAACTCTCTAAAATTCTCAACAACTCGAAGTTGTTGAGAAGATGCCAACCTGTGTTGGTGGAGAAAGCTTCCTCATTTTCGAGTTCCTCGTATCAATGAAAACATAGAACTAGTCCATATCCCAATTAAATAATAATGCTTGACATGCTTCCCTGCGAAGTAGCAAGTAACAAGAAAGATGACCTTTGCTGTTCCAGTGGTGGGATTCATGTACAGAATGGGCAAGTAACCAGTCTGGTCACGTAGTGCATTGCCAGTTCACTTAGGGCAACAGCTTAGTATTCCAGGCAAGTTTTCTCTCCTCCCCTTCCTGTCTTCTTACCTAGCATTAAATCTAAGTGTTTATGTGGTGTCTGTCTATGGCCAAGATGCTCACGGAATATGCCTTCTGCTTATTTTGTTCAGGATTTATGCATCTCAGAGGTACTCAAAATGCAACCTCAGAGCCAAACTGGCCTCTGGCCATCGATTATCTTGTTCCCAGGGGAGGGAACATAGCCGAACAGCTGAAGAATCTTATTCCTGTTGAATTTAAATAGCAAACAATCCCTATTCATCAGGGAAGAAATAAACAGAGGCTAATCTCATGGATATATTAGTTTATTGCTTACACAATATGGCATACTCCCCAGCCAGAACCTCCTCGTGCAGAGTGAAGCTTCATGGTTCTTGGTGAAGCAGCAAAGCTGTTCTTGGCAGAGTATTTGTTCAGGTTTTAATAGCATTAGGAAGCAAGACTAAGACTGTGTACTACCTGTAGCATGGTCCATAGTTATCCCTCAATGGGGTGATGCTAAGTCATATCTGTCCCACTAACAAGGGTAAGGGCACTCTATCCACTGTGTCACCAGAGGCTCTAAACAGACCAGAATTCAATACAATTCAACAAACATTTACCATTCCCTGACGAAAGCAAATCAGTGTATGCCATACTAGTCAAAATGGCTGCATCTTGTAGCCATGACCAGGGTCTGGCACTTGTTTTCTCAACTCCAGACTCTTGCCACACTTTTCCTACTTACCAAGTATTGCTTTCAGCAAAGCTTTATAATAGTATATCCTGAATACCAATAATAGGTTGAAATTCTCCATGGAAATAAGTTTACTCACTTATTTTCAAACTATGGCATAAAGAATGAAGAATTGTCCTTGAATCTAGGAAGATCTGAGTTCAAAATCTGATACAACTGCTGGGAAAATTGGAAAATAGTGTGCCTTCCTCCCACTTTACATGTACCAATTATAGCTAAAACTTTACTTAGGACTGCCCAGGGAGCAGTCAGTTGATTCTGATTCATCACCCACTATTGTTCACATGGGTCACAGACCTCCCCCACTTAAGGATAAGTGGGGTGTTTACACTTCTGGTGATTAAATCTACAAATGACCAGGGTAGAGTTAATCCCATCTTCACAACACTATGGCAAAAATTAGGTTTAGATCAATATCTCACACCCTATATATCAAGATAAGGTCAAAATGGATATATGATTTAAACAAACAAAGAGATATTATAAGTACATTAGAGGAACATAGAATAGTTTACCTGTCAGATTTTTGGAGAAGGGAAACATATGTGACCATACAAGAGATAGAGAACATTACAAGATGTAAAATGAATAATTTTGATTATATTAAATTTAAAAAATTAAAAATTTAAAAATTAAAATTAAAAATGTTTTACAAACAAAACCAATGCAACCAAGATTAAAAGGGAAACAACAAACTGGGGGAAATTTTATAACAAATTTTTCTGATAAAGGTCTTATTTCTTAAATATATAAAGAACTAAGGCAATGTATAAGAATCCAAGTCATTCCCCAACTGATAAATGGTCAGAGGCTAGAAATAGGCAGTTTTCAGATGAAGAAATCAAAGTTATCAATAATTATAGGAAAAAATGTTTTAAATCCCTCTTGATTAGAGAAATGCAAATTAAAACAACTCTGAGGTACCACCTCACACATATCAGATTGGCCAATATGACAGTAAAAGAAAGTGATAGATGTTGGAGGGAATGTGGCAAAATTGGGACACTAATGCACTGGTAGTGGAGTTGTGAATTGTTCCAACCATTCTGGAGGGCAATTTGGAATTATGCCCAAAGGGCTATAAAAGAATGTCTGCCCTTTGATCCAGCAATACCACTACTGGGTCCATATCCTAAAGAGATGAAAAAAATGGGAAAGGACCTGTTTGTACAAAAATATTTATAACTGCTCTTTTTGTAGTGGCAAAGGATTTGAAACTGAAGGGATATCCCTCAGTTGGGGAATGGCTGAACAAATTGTGGTACATGTTGATGATGGAATACTATTGTGCTATTAGGAATGACTAATAGGATGATTTTAGAAAGAGCTGGACAGAACTACATGAACTGATGCAGAGTGAAATAAGCAGAACTAGGAGAACATGATACACAGGAACTGCAATATTGTGGAACAATCAAATGTGATTAGACTGCTACTAACAGCAATGCAATGATCCAGGACAATTCTGAGGGAGTTGTGAAAAAAAATGCTATCCACCTCCAGAGAAAGAACTGTTGGAGTATAAATTCAGATTATAACATATGACATCACTTGTTTATTTGAGTATATATTTGGGGGTTTTAATTTTATAAGATTATTTGCTTACAAAAATGAATAATATGGAAATGTGTTTTACATGATAACATATTTATAACCCAGATTGAATTGCTTGTTAGCTCTGGAAGGAGAGAGGGAAAGAGGGCAGAAGACAATATGGATCATATAACTTTGGAAAACTTATTTAGAAATGTGTTATTTAAATTAAAATTTTTAATTAAAAAAATTTGACACACACTTGATGGTGTGACCCTAGGCAAGTCGCTTAACTCTGAGTTAAATTTAAACTTCCAAGAAGGTGCCAACTTGCATTGGTCATGAGAGTTCCCCCATGTGGGAATTCTCCCAGTGACAATCCCTATTCCTATCCTTCTCCATGTTCTCTGACTTGCTTCTCTTTGCCTCCCTCACCTATTGTCCATTAGTCCCTACATCTAATCACCATATCCCCATCTCAAGCTATTTTTGAAGAAGAACCTGGTGCTCTCTTCTCCCCTAAGCCAATCAGATGATCCCTGTTCCGTTATCCAACCAGGTCCTGGGTTATTTTAACTATGTCACTCTTTTAGACTAACTAGAACAAAGGGGGCGATGTCTCTAGTACCATGCTTTCTATACTACAAAGCCCCTCTCTTCTCACTGCTCATAAATGCATTCATCTTTGGCTTCTGTACAGTAGAAATATTTATTCTGGTCTCATTATGTTTTTGTTCAATATTTGGGTCTCAACTATCTGCAATTTTTCTTTGTGAGTCTTGTCTGTTCTAACTTGTGAACCCCAAAGGGCTGGGACAATAGCTGTGTTATTTGTTCCATACACTACTTAGCATGGTGCCCTGAGCAAATAGAGGTCTGCAAAGTCTTCTTTTGAGGAAGGAATTGATGATATTCATCCAAGAATTAGATTTTGGAGTGGAGTACAAGAGAGAAACCAGAGAATAAGCCCATACCTTTAGTCACAAGTGACGACTGAAACCAAGGTAAAAGGCTTCACTTGGCTTCCTTCCTTCCTTCAATGAACATATTAGTGATTTCTTTCTTTTTTTAAATGTGGTAAGTGTGTTATTGTTCAGTTGTTTCAGTTGTATCTGATTCTTTGTGGCCCTATTTGGAGTCTTCTTGGCAAAGATACTGGAGTGGTTTGCTATTTCCTTCTTCAGCTCACTTTACAGATGAGGAAATTAAGGCAAACAGAGTTTAATGAGTGTATAGATGCATTTATGAGGGGCCTTTGTAGAGGCCATAGGAATGCTGGCTGAACAAAGGCTGCTGACCCTATCCTTTCCCTTCAGTGTTCCCAGGTCTAGACCCAGAATAAACAGATAGGAAGAGTTCTGATTGGACTATGGGTTAGGAAACTGACTTTGACTTTCAATGACTGAGCTTCCCCTTGAAAACAAAATTTCCAATTTTAAACTCCAGTATTCTCCTGGTGAGAGGAAGAAGGCAGGGATAGTAGTTAGGTCATGGAATTTAGAGTCAGGAAACTTGAGTTCAAATCCTACCTCAGATACCTTCTAGCTCTGAGATCTTAGGCAAGCCCTTTCACTTCTCTGTGCCTCAATTTTCTCATTTGAAAATAAAAGAGTATAAGGCTCAATGGCTTTTAAGGTTCCTTCTAGCTCCAAATTCAAATTTCTGTGACCCCAAAATGAGGTTGTATATCTATGAATCATGCAACACCACAATCTCCAAAGAGTCACCATTGTGGGTCACCTCAAGGAGAGACATAGGGTAAGAATAAAAAAGCTGCAGAATATTACCAAGGAAGCATTGTATGACAAAGGGTAGAATGCAAAGCTAAGTCTTCTTGGCTCCAAGTCCAGCACTCTATTCACTACCTCAGTCCTAATATTGATGATGGTGATAACGATGATGATGATAAAAGTAAATAGTTGATATATATGTATATGACAACTTAAACATTTATAAACAACATTGCAACAGTAGCTGAATAATCAGTGTTTGCTGATTTTCTTTGACTCATCCTCAAGGACCCTTGATGCACTGAGGTATTATTGCATATGATAGGTCCGGGGGCTAAGAGGAATCAGGGCAGCTCCAATAAAGACCAGGAAATAGGTCTTAAAGAAATGCTGTCTAGTCAATGCTTCTACTTGGGGTTCAGTTTCCATAAAAACAAGAGGCAATTTAGTGTCATGTATGGAGCGCTGTCTCTAGAGTCAAGAAGACTTGAGTTCAAATCAGGGATGTGGTAGGGCCAGATTAACTAGCTCAAGAGCAATGGATTGCTAGATTTTTCACTACAAGCATTTATAGCTCAGCATTGGCAAACCGTTTGAATCATACCTTGATTTATCATTCTGTTTATTGTCTGAACTTAAGAGAAAATATTAATAATGTACATTAAATTCAAAAGTGTGTCATGTCTTTTTTTTAATGGAGCATCTGTTAAACCTTCACTAGCATTTCACTGGTTTAGGTCCCTCCTCTGACATAGACAATCACTTAATCTTCCAATGCTCTAGGCAAGTCTAAGAAGTTGCAGAGAGAATTTTCTCATCTGGGAGTTCTCCAAATCAATGAATTTGCGGTTTCAGTCTCTCTCTTCTATCCCCATCTTTCCATAAAAACATGCATCTATTGAGAACTCCTGAACGTGTGGAGATTAAGCTCTGAGGATGTCATGTTTCTGGTGCTCTCCTACCTTAGAGAACATTGAGATGTGGAGGGAGATCTGGGGAGCAGTAAGTGAGAATAAGAGGCAAAGGAGATGATCTGAGGGTGACAGAAATAAAAACAGTTGGGGGAGAGGACGGAATGCCAATCTTACAGATTGGATAGAATCGTGGACCAGTAATACTCAGAAATGATGTATAATTATTTAATCTCTCTCTCTCTCTCTCTCTCTCTCTCTCTCTCTCTCTCTCTCTCTCTCTCTGTCTGTCTGTCTGTCTGTCTGTCTCTCTCTTTCTCTTTCTGTCTCTGTGTCTCTGTCTCTGTCTCTCTGTCTCTCTCCCTCCCTCCCTTACCTTCTGTCTTAGAATCAATACTGTGTATTAGTTCCAAGGCAGAAGAGTGATAAGGGCTGGGCCATGGGGGTTAAGTGGCTTATCCAAGGTTACATAGCTAGAAAGTGTCTGAGACCATATTTGAACCCAGGACTTTACATCTCTGGGCCTGATTCTCAATCCACTGAGCTACCTAGATGCCCCTAGCTGTGAGTTGATCCTTTCTCAGAGGAGGAAAGTTAGCCCCAGAACGATGAGTCAGTTCAAGGTACTCCAGGCAGAATCAGGCCCTGGTCAGTGGGACATCTCCAGGCCCAGGTTATGCCTTTCTTTCAGAGGGCTGAATTGGTCAGATACCATTATGGCAGACTCCAAAGGCACTGAGAGGTTTGAAATCAAGGCAAATAGAGGAGAGGCGATTTGCTGCAGAAAAGAAGGCGATTTGCTAGTCATGAAGAAGTATCTGATGTAGGATTTGATTAAGACCTTCCAAACTTCAAATCGAATGCCCTAAGCACTACACCTCACTGCCTCTTCATGTTACTGTTTCCTCCTGGGGGTGAATGTGGTTCAGATCTATATATATATTTTTAAATTCACAGCATTTATTTTATTATATAATTGGAGAAGAGAATAGAAAGAGTAACAGTTTGTTCTATTCCTCCCACTCTTCAAATGGGAAAAAAAAACCATTGTGTTAATGTCCCTTGACTTCCTCTTGCCATACTTCTCCATCTCTCCCAATTATTTTAACTTGCTTTAGAAAAATATTGTTTTTTTCTGGATAAATAAATAATTAAGAAAAGAAAAATATTATTTTTTATATTGCCTATATTTTAAAATATAACCCTTCCCTCTATGTATCCCCAGAGAACCATCCCTTATAACAAATAATAAAAAGGAGAAAAAAGTTTTGTAAAACTAAAAATATATTTTCAAAGTCTGACATTACATGCAGTGCTTCACATCCATAGGCCCCCACCTCTTTAATGAATCAAAGGTGGCACCTTCTTCATTATCCTTTTTTAGAGTCTAATCTTAACTGACATTTACATGGGGCTTTACCATATGCAAACTGCTTACAAATATGATCTCCTTTGAGCCTCACAACAAGCCCACTAAGTATGATTATTATTAAAAGAATGGAGTTTCAGAAAGGTTAAAGGAAGGGAAAGAAACAAACATCTGCTTTAAAATGCCTAATTTGTGCCAGATACTTCTACAATTATTATCTCACTTGATCCTCACAAAAATCATCTGAGATAGGTGCCATTATTATCCCATCTTAGAATTGGAGAAACTAAGGCAAATAGTGATTTTTCACATAGTTATATAACTAGTAAATGTCTGGGACTGGATTTGAACCTGGGACTTCCTAACTCTAGTCTCAGTGCTCTATCCACTGTGCCAGCAACATCTAAAAAGAGCCATAAAGAGGAGACATACTTTCTGAACCTTCTTCCCCAAAATCTCCAGGCAGAATGAATAGAGCTCATAGGACCATAACATTGGGAGTGAAAACTGAGTCCCATGGAGATAGGTGACTTACCCAAGGTCATACAGATAATTTGTGTCAGAATCAAACCTAGGACCTAGGTATCCTGACTTCTACTCACATGGTCTGGCTTCAAGGCAGGGGCTGTAAGCATCAGGTCCCCTTTTCTCTGATCATCCAAAAGAAGAGCCTACTTGTTCCTCAGGAAAGAGTCCTGCTTGCTCTGTAGAGTCTGTTTGGAATCAAGTGGGCGGACATCATAACCACATGTAGGAAAGAACATATAATAGGAGTCTAGCTGAATCATTCCCTAACAAAGAAGCCCTTTCAGCAGCTTTTAAAAGTGGCGACAATCATCTTCTGGGCATTAAAGATTCAAGGCTGAAAGAGAAAATTCAATTCAGACCTACTTGGATTTTTCATGAAATCTAATTTCTAAGCTATTGATAAAAAAAAGATTTAAAGTAGTTCCATAACTCAAAAGCCCCTCTAGGATCATTCTTGGAAGATAGTGTTATTTCTAGTACTGAGGAAATCTCCTGAATAAAAGTGAGAAGAGATTTTTTTTTAGTGGCCAGACTACCACTGTCAGCAGTATGGCGTGGGAGTCAGAAAAAGTGATTTCAGATCTTGACTCTGCTAACGACTACTTCTGGGACCTTGAACAATTCATGTCCCTGCTTTGGCTCTGAGTTTCCTAAACTTTGTTGTGATGGCAGAAATGGAGAGTAAAGTTTGCTAGTTCTATCCCATCCCTTCCAGTGCTGTTAAATGTTTTCTTCAGGATTGTGGGAACTTCAAGGCACACACAGGGTCCTGACACTAGTTACCAGAGTCTTTGGCAAGAGGGGAAAGGAAAGTTGTTCTTTCTAATCTATCAGGATGACCTGAAGGGTTTGGGTAGAAGGGCTGGGTCTAAGGGAACTTGAAAAACTGATATTCTTTACAGGGATCTGAGGGGAGTCTTTTGTGTTCTAGTTGGGCACGACCATAGTCTTTGGAAACAAAGGAGAATGTGTTGATTAGACCCTAGTATGTTGGCCTGAGAAATTTCACAGAAGAGCAGTAGCATTCTCTTTTAAAAAGATGATGTCATAAAATCAGAGAGTTGCTCTAAAAGGTAGCATCTGAAGCTTGGTGGGGATGCCTCAAAGTACAGGGCAGCTTCAGAAGCAAATCAGTAACAAGAGAAGCAGAATGAGACATCCTTGAGGCAAAGTTGATTTCTGGGAGATAGAGTTGTTAGATGGACACAACCCTAGGAGTGTAGACTGTCTAAGGAACTTTCCTTCTCCCACCAGTAGAAGAATCTATTGAAAAATGTGCCATTTTGTGTATGGAGACTAGATAGTGGGTTATTCATCTGCTACTTGATTTTTCCTACTCTTTATCAGTATTTTTCTAATTAAATGCACTGACATTCAGTTTGTACTAGATGGGAGCTCAAGCCATATGGGTAGAGGCTAACCCCAGGTTCATTGTAGGTAATTTTGGTAACCACATTCATGTAAATATGATGAAATGAAGTATTTAAATTAAAGAATCTTTTTTTAAATAACACTTGCTTTCCATCTTAGAATCAATACTATGTATTGGTTCTAAGGCAGAAGAGCAGGAAGGGCTGGGCAATGGGGGTTAAGTACCTTGCCCAGGGTCACACAGCTGGGAAATATCTGAGGTCCTATTTGAGCCCAGGACCTCCCATTTCTAGGCCTGGCTCTCAATCCACTGAGCCACCCAGCTGCCCTAGAATAAAGAATCCTAAGGGTCCTTTTCCTTTTAAGCCTATGACTATATGTTTTGGTTTCTAGGTTCAGGACAAATTTTCTTAATGCTAGTAGAATGTAAGTCAATAACTGCACTTCTAAATCATATCACACAAACAATGAAAATGAACTTGTTAAAATAGAAAAGACTTTGTATGAATGTGGGAAGAGGTAATTTATTTTAGAAACTATATTGACAGAGAAGGGTGACTAGCATTGTGCAGGGCCTTAAAACCATGCCATAAGATCGGTTTATACTGCAGATGAGAGGACTTGGAAAGGAGTCAAGAAAACAAGTATTTTATTAAGTATTTACTAAATACTAAGCACTTTCCCCACGCAAGTGTTAGGGATATGAATACAGGCAAAAAGAAACCTAATCTCTGCCTTCAAGGAGCATACATTCTAACGGAGATAGAGCAGATATAAAAAGGAAGCTCATGGGAGAAGGGGTTATTTGTCTTCAAGACTCTAAGGGTCAGCTAGTATGAGAAAATCTCTAATTGTTTTGTTGTTTCCTAATGGCAGAACTAATAGTATTGGGTGGAAATTGCAGAGGGACAGATTTAGGATTGATGCCAAGGAAAACAAATAACTTTTCACTAATTTAGAGCAGTCCAAATAGAACAGACTGTCTTGAGAGAGAAAATTCCCTTTTCTAGGAGTCTTCAAGTGCAGTAAAAGATTTAGTGAGGAAAGGGTTGTAGAAGAGCATAGAGTAGATTAGTCGAGCTTTGAAGTCTCTTCTAACTTGGAACTTCTGTGAACTATTTTTTTTTGACAAAATAACTTCCATTTTTTAATTCTACTTTCCTATGGTATAACTGGACTAGATGGATAAAGGTGCAGTGACTTTTCTGGCAGTGCTTGAGGAGTTGGAAAAAGGAAGGTTCTTCAGGGTCCATGGCAAGGCAATGTCTCAAGAGATTAAAAGTGTGGTAGTTTACATTTTTTCCCTTGATGGCCTGCTTTTCAAACTCTTAATAAATCACAAAATAATTGGATCCTGAGCATTTTATCAATATCCCATGATAGCTTTTCCCCCTTTAAATTGGATGCAGCCTCATTTACAAGGATTTGTGCACGTTGTTCTTCATTATAGAAACTCATCTCATAAATATATTCATGGAAGTGTCATCTAGAAATGGCAAGAATGTTTGTCTCCAAAGGTCTAGTTCCAAACCAACTCCCTTCCTACAAAATACAGGGCTGAATGTCTGAACTTTTCACTGTCATTTAGGAATCAGAATGCCACCTTCTTTGGGGTCTCATTGTGATCAACATGGTCATCAATAGAAAATCTTCCTTCCTTCCTTCCTTCCTTCCTTCCTTCCTTCCTTCCTTCCTTCCTTCCTTCCTTCCTTCCTTCCTT
>NC_058132.1:670482166-670496293 GCF_016433145.1 Gracilinanus agilis | reverse complement strand
TTCCTTCATTCATTCTTTCCTTCCTTCCTTCCTTCCTTCCTTCCTTCCTTCCTTCCTTCCTTCCTTCCTTCATTCTTTCCTTCCTTCCTTCTTTTCTTTCTTTCTTCCTTTCTCCTTGCCTCTTTCTTTCTTTCTTTTATCCTTACCATCTGTATTTTTTGTTGTTTTTTTGCTATAAAAATATTTTACTTTACCAATTACATGTAATAACAAATTTCCACATAAGTTTTCTTAAGTCATAGCGTCCAAATTGTCTCCCTATCTCCCTTTTCCTTCTGCTCCCAGAGTGGCAAGCAATTCAGTGTGAGTTTTTTATATATGTGTGTATATATATATAATCATGCAAAACATGTCTCTATATTGTCCATTTTTATAAAAAAAATAGTCCCATAAGACTCAAACCCCTAAATAAATTCTTAGAATCAATATTGAGAATTAATTCCAAAGCAGAAGAGTGGTAAAATCTATGCAATTCGGGTTAAGTGGCTTGCCTAAGGTCACACAGCTAAGAAGTGACTATGATCAAATTTGAACCCAGATCACCCATCTCCAGACCTGGTTCTCTATCCATAGAGCCACCTAGCTGCCCCTTTCCCTTTTTTGCAAATATAAAGAATCACAGCATCCAAGATTTGGAAGCCACATTAGGGGCACTTAGTCCAACCTGCACCTGAATGAAAATGTCCTCTAAAAGACTCCTAACATATCATCCAACCTTCTCTGGAAGACAAACTCTTTACCTCTCAAGGCAGCCCATTCTATTTGTGGATGGTGACAGTTGTTACAGAAGTGTTTTCATCTTTAGAACCAAAATTTGCCTTTTTGCTACCTTTTGATTTGTCCTCTGAAACTAAGCATTCCAGGAGAGAGCTGCCTTCAACTTGGCATTATCCCTTTAATCACTATCTTTGAGGTCCAGTTATTCAAGCTACTCCAAATCCATCTAACTATAATCTCATTTAGCTGTCACCTCATCAACATGATAGCATGAGATTTTGTCAAATGTTTGCCTAAAATCTAGGTAAACATTTTTTTTGGCATTCCCTATCTATCGGCACCAAAAAGAAAAGGTGGTCTCTCTGATACAAGCTTTCTTGATGAAAATCATTTTACATTTTTATGATTGTTGTTTCCTTTTCTAGCATTTACTAACCATCCCTTTAAAAGAATTGTAACTGTTTCTGGCTCAGGTTTCAGAGGTGCCTGGAACATTTTTGGAACACATTGTTACAGTTTTTTACTCAGAATTGCTACTGTGCTCCTTTCATCATCCCCAAACATAATCTTATCATTTATATCCATAGAATTGTTCATTTCTGTCTTTATACATCTCTAAATTTTGGCAGCCTGAGATAAAACCTCTGACTTAATATGGGCTCTGATGAAAAGTTTTGAAACCAGGGGCAGCTGGGTAGCTCAGTGGATTGAGAGCCAGGCCTAGAGACAGGAGGGCCTAGGTTCAAATTCAGCCTCAGACACTTCCCAGCTGTGTGACCCTGGGCAAGTCACTTGACCCCCATTGCCTACCCTTACCATTTTTCTGCCTTGGAGCCAATACGCAGTATTGACTCCAAGACGGAAGGTAAGGGTTTAAAAAAAAGAAAAGAAAAGTTTTGAAACCTAGCCCAATTGTGTAAACTAAGGAAAAATCATGCTTTTTTTCTGTGCCTCATTTCCTCCAGTTCTAAAATTGTCTTAGAAATAATACATATGACTCTGAAGTGTTATCTGAAATCAGGAATTAGAGATGGAAAGGATCTTAAAGATAGCCAGACCAACACCATTAGTTTTACAGATGAAGAATCCAGGTCTTATAGAGTTGATTAGCTTGTCCAATGTTGTATATCCGAGAAGATATTAGCCAAGTGCAGATTCAAACCCAGGTCCTCTGACTCCAAAACCATTGTTCCTGCCCAGTGTGTTTGGAATATTTTCCGATACCTTAGCAAAGAAAACAATACAGGCCCCTCAGGTTACTCTTACCAACATCTCCAAATGGACTTAATTTATGCCCCAATTTGACTCTTCCGCACAGTCAAGGAGGCATTAGTTTTGCCAAAAATATATGTCAGCTGAAAGTTCAGTGACATACCCTTCCTTCTCTACAGATGAGAATTAGGCTGGCCTAAGAGGGTATGTACCATCTTGCACTGAATCCAGGACGATTTAGTTACTGTGCCATTGGAAGGACCTCTCCAGATGGTATCACTAATAGGCAGTCTCACACAGGGACCCTGAGAACAGCTTTGTAGTGAGACTCCAGTGACATCATAAAAACCATCAATCACATCCCAGGATTCACAGCATAGCCTAGAGCTGTAAAGGAAACCAAGAGCCCACCAGGGCCTCCCTTTGATTTTCTAGGTGCCCTTTAGGGAGAAAAAACAACAGAGCAAATGAGAGGAACTCAATGTCAGAGAATTAAGTGAGATAACAAATGGAAAGCATTTTGAAAACCTTAAAAGACTTTATAAATACCGGCTAATGTTACTAATATTATTCAGGACTGGCTGAGTTGCAAAATTGGGTCCTTAGAGCCATCTCTGTTTCATGGCCACGAGCCTTCTTATTTGGTCCCATGCCATGGTAGATGGGGCCCTAACGGTGCTGGTGCTTCAACACTGGTGAACTTGGACTCCTAGGACCTAAATTAAAATTCCGATTCCTTCCTCCATGGATGACCTTAGGCACATCGCGTAACTAACTACCTTGGGCCTCTGTTCTCTCATGTAAAATGAGAACGTTAGGCAAGATGGCCAACTAGGTCCCTTCCGACTTGACGTCTATGATGGTGTGATATTAAGATCATGCTAGTTTATCGCTGAAGAGGAATACCGACTGCTTCCCACACTCTTCTTTGCCCCTTCCCCTCAAGAACAGGATGAGTAGAACCTTCCAGGTCTGTCTTCTACAACTGGAAGGAATGAGGAGAAGGAAAAAATGGAGCCTTCCCAGTTCAAGGTTTGGGGCTCCTTTCACAAGCTGGCAGTAGCCTCTGAAGGGAGGAGCTGACTTGCTTTGGAGGAGCTTTGAGGCCATGATATACCTACATGGGGCTCAGCTGTCTAAGCCATTTGTGAACAGAAAGGAAGATTTTAATGGGATCATTAAGAATTTTTCCACTACCTGCTTGTATCTCTTTCCTGGGTTTGCCAGTGCAGTTTGTTCCTTGAAGGTACGTCAGATAAAGTCTTCATCAATTGCCTTTTTAGCCATTTTATTTTTTGATATTCCAATGATCTGTTCATCCCTGTAGAAGGTAACCTAGCAACAGGAAGTTGGGTGGTGGAGTGAGTCAATTAAAATCGTAGGTAGACCTACAACCTTGGCATAGCATAACAGACAGCACTCAATTTTGACCCTCAATGTACACTGTGATACATATCACATAATATGTGATACACTTAATTTTTAAATGATATATAGAGAGAGGCAAAGTATAATAACATATAATTTCTGAATACATGTATGTATATGTAAATAACTTGTGGACACACATACGTGTACATATGTAATTTATGATCGCACATCTCTAGGTGTTCACAAATTATATATTACAAATATGTGGGAGGCAATGTAATGACGTGGATAAAGAGCTAAGAAGATCCAGCTGGGTTTAAAGCTTGTCTCCATTCACTTAACCTCTAAGGACTCCAGGCAACTCTAGAAATCACAGATATTGGTGGAGGAAGCTGCTCTCTAGGAGCTCCCTTAACCATGAAATCATAGGTTCATTTAAAACAAAATACGTCTTCCCTGCTCCGCACCCCAGCCCCCTCAGTGCACACAACCCTAGACCTTATATATTTAAGGTAGCATCTGTAAAATGAGCTGCATAAGGAGATGGTAGACCACTCTAATGTCTTAGCTGTGTGACCTTGGGCAAGTCATTTAACCCTGTTTGCCTCAGGTTCCTCATCTTTAACTTAGTTGGAGAAGGAAATGGCAAACCACTCCAGGATCTTTGCCAGAAGACCTCAAATGGGGTCACCAAGAGTCAGATATGACTGAAATTAATGAACAACATGGTATAGTGGAAGAAATGGGAAAAGGAATAAGCATTTGTTAAGCATCTACTACATGTCAGCCACTGTTCTACACACTTTAGAAAAAATTCTCTTATTTGATCCTTGAAACAACTCTGGAAGGTAGATGCTGTTATTATTCCAATTTTACAGTTGAGGAAACTGAGGCAAAAAGAGGTTAAATGTCTTGCTCAGGGTCATACAGCCAGTAGGTGCCTTAGGCAGGATTTGAAGACAGTTTCTTCCTGACTCCAGACTCAGTGTGCTCTATTCATTGGGTCATCTAGGTGGATGGGGAAGGATCATAGCTCTAGAGCTGGCAGGGTCATTCAAAGCCATCTATGTTGCTCAACCCCCTCCTCTTACAGATGAGAAACTGTGACCAAGAAACAGTAAATTATTATTATTATTTTTAAATCCTTACCTTCTGTCTTAGAATCAATACTAAGTATCAGTTCTAAGTCAGAAGAGCAATAAGAACTAGGCAATCAGGGTTAAGTGACTTGACAAGGGTCACGCAGGTAGGAAGTATCTGATGTCAGATTTGAAACTAGGAACTCCCATCTCCAGGTCTGGAGCTTTGACCCCTGACTCACGTAGCTGCCCCTGAAGATAAGTGACTTTCCAAATGTTACATAGGTACCAAGTGTCAGTGGTGGGATTTGAACTCAGATCTTCTTACTCCACATTTAAGTCTAATGGTAGACATGTTTGGCTTGGAGGCAGGAGGAACTGAATTTTATCAGTTAGTGAGAAGAATTCTGTGACCTTTAAAGTCCCTTCCAATTCTCTATCTATGGTCAGTATTTATTAAGTGTTTATAATAAGCCCAATTCCTGTTCCTGTTGTTTTTAGTATCTTCTCTCTAATGTTACCTTCCAATTAAACTGTATAATATAACTTCTATGTATCTAGTAATTTGCATATTATCTCCCACAATAGATTGGGAGTTTCTCAGGAGCTGGAACCATGCTCTTTGTTTCCTGATGCTTAGCCCAGAGCTTAGGGATAATAATAGCATCTTCTTTCCTAGGTGGCTGTGAAGATCAGTTGAGATACTAATTATAAAATGCTTGGTTGGTGTATAGTAAGTACCTTATAAATGTTACCTATTATTATTGCTTTGTTTTTATTTTATTATTATTCATGTTATTTATTTTACATTTATTTTGTTGCTATATTTTATATCCTACTGGAATATCACTTTCCATCTCTGGACCTCAGTTTCCTCATCTGGAAAATAAAGAGGCTAGATAAGTTGACCTCTAGGTCTCCTTCCAACTCTAAGTATATGAACAGAAACTAGTTAAATATAAAAATAGGCTCATGATGAAGGTGGGAGGGTGAGGAGTGAGAAATCAAGAAGAATCTCTCTCTATGTGTAATAAAGTTTTTATTGTATTCAGATAAAAAGGCTTTAAAATGAGTTTCTCTACCAGATGTTCATTTGAATTTTCCTTTAGTGTTATTTTAGGGGATGAACCACAGCGTCTCCATGTTAGCCCTTTAAGATTTCACCTAATGCTCTCTTCTTCCTTCCAGGAGGACATTAAAGATTTAGAGTATCAGCCAACAAATCAGAACCCTCTTCTGAGTAGCTAGGCTATCAAGGTGTTGATTAATTTTTCTGTACAAAAGCATTGCATTGATGTTATTGCTATATTTCAGTTTCTAAACCAGCTCTGCTTTCTTTTTTCCTAGAAACAGAAAGTTAACTGATCATTTTTGACAACCTCTGAGAGAAAAAGAGAGGTAGGAGCATCTCCAATCATTTTAATGAACTATAAGCTCAGTGTGTGATATGTCCAGTCAAGAAAGCAAAGGAAAAGGTTGAGTTAAGAAAAACAAAACCCTGAAAAACAAAGAAGTGATAGTTGCACTCTATTTTGCCCTGATGAGAGGAAATCTGGAGGGTTATAATCAGTTCTGTTTAGGAAGGCTTACTAGGGAAGCTGGGAAGCATTCAGAGGAGGACAACCAGGATGGTGAAGAGACTGGAGTTCATGCCATATGAAGATACAGTAGAGAAATTAAGAAAATTTAATCTAGAGAAGTGGAGATGTGGGGGAAATGTGATACTTATCTTCAAGTATTTGAGGGAAAGACTTATTCTATTTGACTCCTGGGGGCAGAATGCAAATAAAAGATGGAAGTTACAAAGAGAAAATTTAAACTTGATGTGAGGAAAACTATCTGACAGTCACTGGTTCACTCTGGGTTAGGAGTACATGGCCAGTGAAGTCTCTCCTCACTACAGAATTCTTTGTTTCTGAATTTTGCCCTTCCCTGGGGATCTTTAACTCAATACTCCCCAGATTGCTTGATTCATATCATGTTCACACATAAAAGATGGCAATCTATAGAAGAATTTACACATTTTCTGGCAGGAATTTCCCCCTGAAAGTAAGGCTTATGGATGAGCTGTTTATAGACACATTGGCTTGCCTTACATTATCTTTCCAAAAAGTGTGTGAAGGAAATTCCTGGTAGGATCTTCATTAATTTTTATAGGCCACTAGCATAATACTTAGCATTTTGGTATATTTTTACATAAATAGATAGATGGAAAAATGAATGGTACTCAAGTGCCTTGAGTTGTTAATAGTGTTAGCAGAAGGGTACATTCCCTGAGAGAAACATTTTTGCCTTGAAGCAGAGTGGTATAATGAAGAATGCCGTTTGGGAAGGCCTGAGTTCAAATATTGACTGATACCAAATAAGTGACTATGGACAAGTCACTTGAAATCTCTTTTGACCTCAGTTTCCTCACCTTTAAAATGAGGGTAATAATTCTAGTTATCTTTACCTAATGGGACTCTTTGAAGGCTCAAGTGAGATGAAGTTATGTAAAGTGCCTTCCAAACTTTAAATGCTCTATATACCAGGTATTACTATTAAGTAGAAAATATGGCCATTAGCTGGGAAAAATCTAGAAAAAGATAAGGCAGCTAGTTGTGCAGTGGATAAAGCTCTGGACCTAGTCAGGAAGACTCAACTCCATGAGTTTAAATCTGGCCTCAGACACTTACTAACTGGGCAAGTCACTTCACTCTGCCTGCCTCAGTTCCTCATTTATATAATCAACTGAAGAAGGACATGCCAAACCATTTTAGTATCTTTGCTAAGAAAATTCCAAACAGGAACGTGAAGAATCAGACATGACAAAATGACTGACCAACAACAGAGTAAAAAGAGGCAGAGGCTCTTGAGTTTGTAAGTCATCTCCTTTAGGATGATTGCCTATTCCATATTCCTTGTCATACCATCATGGAGCAAATTTTGGGTCTTGGTTAATATCTCAGACATATTCACCAAGAATACTTTAATAGACGCCAGAGTAAAATTTGTGAATAGCTGTCATTTTTTAGTAAAGTCAATGCATGTGTGTGTGATATGTATGTATATACATTCCAAAAGAGTTAGTACAGTTTTAGGCTTAATGGGAGACAGAGTAAGAAAAGATAGAGTTGAGACGGACAGAGACAGAGACAGAGAGATTCAGAAACAGAGAGACAGAAAGAGACAGAGCCAGTCAGAGAAAGACAGAGACAGAGAGAGACAATCAGAGACAGAGATGAGAGAGTTAGACAGAGATGAGACAGAGACAGAGACAGAAGTATTGTCACGGAACAGTGGCCCTCAAATTCTTTGAGGTTATCCTCAGTTCATAGGATTTAGAATTGATCTTCTAGAGATTATCTAATCCAAAATCCCAATGTATAGATGAGGAAACTGAAACCCATAGAGTTTAAGGGTCTTGGTCAATTACACAGGTAATATGAAGCAGGTAATATGAAACAGAGGCAGGATTTGAATAGAAATCTTTGATTCCAGATTCAGTTATCTATTTCTCCACTACAATTCAGTGTGATCTAGACACCTATTGACAAGACAAAATGCCTCCTGGGCCACCTATCCACTCAATCCAATTGGATTCAGTTCAATAAATGTTCAGTTCTGCATTGAGAAGCTTTTCTATTGAAGATGATTCTCCATCCATGCCTGTCTGTCCTTTGTGATTCTGATCCATGTCCTGAAAGAATTTCAGGAAGCTTCAATTTTTTTGAGTTCAAATTTGGCCTCAGACACTTACTAGCTGTGTGACCCTGTTGTTTCAGTTCAGAACACTGAGGTTCTGGAGGCCATCCTTCTAGAACATATGGAGGATACCAATGGAGCACTTGGGCTTCCTACTTGTTACTCCTCACCCCCACCACAATCCATCTAATCTTGTCTTCCTGGCTTGCATTTCTCTGTTAACATTAGAACTCAAATACATGGAATATCCTTGCAAATTTTATAGGGGAAAAGGTGATTTCCTTGAGGGCAGGGGCTGCTCTCATCCTTTTTTGTAGCTCTAATTCTTAGGACGTTTACCTAGTAAACTCAACAAATACTTGTTGATTTTTAAAACAAACATATGGATGCCTCTCCACCCCTTTTCTCCTTTTTAAGTGAGGGACAGAAACAAAAGGAAGAAAATAGGAGAAAGAAAAACATTTTTAAGAGCCAACAGCCCCTTAAAATCATTTAAAAATCCATTCCATCTACCCATGGGAAGAGGAATAAGTCCCATCTATTTAGGGATGCAGTGAAAAGGGAGTTAGTAGATGAGATAACCACAGTAGCAAAGGTGGAAGAGAAAGAAAATGAAAACCCAGTAGAGAAAAGAGTTGCTAAGCAACCAGCTGTGGGTAGGGGTGGGAGAGAGATGCATCCATCTGAGTCAAAGTACTTCTCAATAGGCAAAGAATTTCAGAGAATTTTTATGATGCCCAAGAGATTTCCTCTTCAGCCCATTCCTATCTTGATTAAAACTCTTAATTACTTATATTAGAGATGGTTGTCACCATTACTTGGGATTCGCCATTGACTATCAGAGTGCTATTAAAGAATTTCCAGGGAGTTGTAAGAGCCTTCTTTAAGGATTCTCTGAGTAAACATTAGCACTGATACAGATACATAGGTTCTATGGATAGCAAGACTTTTTTTACCTCTCACTATTAACTCCAAAGAGACTGTATTTAGAAGGAGGTAAAAGTGCTAGATTTGGAACCAGGAAAATCTAGGTTCAAATCTCTTCACTAATATTTCTTAGCTTTTAGACCTATAGCATGTTAGTTAATCTCTCAGTGTCCCAGACAGCTTTCTGAGATGATAAACTGCAAATACAGTTGCTGATCTGCAATGGTAGAGGGAGTCAGAATAAAGGTGTAATGGTGGGAAAATGGTGGTTTTTTGTCGAATGTATTAAAGATTGGTTGCCTGGGGGAAAATCCCCAATTAAGGAATAACCTCAAGTCAAAATTGACTTTTATGGAAATTTATTTACATTTGAGAAGAGGAAGAAGAAATAAGGAAATAAGAATCTAACATAGTAAGTAAATTGCTACAATCCCCTAATTAATTCAGGTAGATCTAACTAACCCAAGCTGAGAGTTAGAGGGCCAGAGACCCGGAGGCAAATGAAGCAAAAGCTTCAGTCACAGAGTCTCTATTAAAGGGAATTTCCTTAAGAGAAGTTCAGGAAGACTCAGTCTTTAAACTTACCACGTGGAATTCCAAAGGAAGATTTAAGAATAGTCTCACCAAGATTTCAGGGACCCAGCCAGCACTCCCCCACAAACCAGAAGAGTTGCTCCAACAGAAGACCCTCTTCTCCAGAAGACCACCTGACTCCCTCAACTCTCTCCTTTTAAAGGGGTCACTTATGCATTGCTTCCTGTGCCTCCTTCCTAGTTTGCATGTCCAATCACAACAGATGCTTCTCTTAGCACTGCCTAGGGGGCAGTCAGTCGATTCTGATTCGTTACCTACTCTAGCATACATGGGTTACAGACCTCCCAAAATTGGAGATGTTTTCACCTTTAGTGATTAAATCTAAAGATGGGCAGTGTAGATTTAATCTAATTATCACAATGGTCTGGACCCAAAATAACAAAGCTGTAAAGTGAGTTCTGTAAGTAATGTTATCCCTGTTTTACAAATGAGGAAACTGAGGTTAAGAGAGTTTAAGGGATTTGTTCCATGAGAAGTAAATGTTAGAGACAGAATTCTAAGGCAAATCTTTTTTGACTCCCACTCCAGAAATTCTTAGGTAATACACTAAATAGATTATTGGACTTGGATTCAGAAAGACCCAAATTCAGTTCCTGTTTCAAACACTCACTAACAGTGTGCCCCTGAGCAAATTACTTAACCTCTCAGGCCTGTTTCCCACCTGTAAAATGGTAATAACCATAGTATCTGCTTTTCAGGTTATTAAAATAATAAATGTAAAGTTCTTTTGAGTTTTAAAGTGCTCTGTTAACTAATATTTTTATCATGTTGCTGTCTCTCCCACAAACCTTTGGAAAGCCTATTAGAACTTCTTGGAAGTAGAATAAAAAGAGCCTGTTTTTTTTTTTAATTTGCCATGCTCTCTTATGTTCCAAAGGCACCTGTGAGGAAACTTCTTCCTATCTCATAGACTCATAGGATTAGAAAGGGTCTCAGAAATTATCTTGTCTGTCTCAAGTCTCAATATAAACCACCTTCTTGACACCCCCAGCATGTAATTATCCAGGCACTTCTGTGTTGGAGACCTTGAAGTAATCCATTCTGCTTTGGCATAATTCTAATTGTTACAAGTTTCTCCTTAAATCAGGATGAAATACACCTCTCTGAAGTTTCTACCCATTGTTTCTTGTTCTAACCTCTGGGACAAAGCAGAGCAAATAAAACTTCCTTTCCACAGGACAGTTCTTTAAATATTTGAAGAGGACTCAGTCTTCTCCAGGGTAAACATTCATAAACTGGCCTCTCTGGCAACTTCCACTCACTGCTCTAAATTCTGTCCTCTAGGGCCAAGGGAGACAAGGCTAATCCCTTTTCTATGTTACAGACCTTCAGATCCTTGAAAATTACCACCAAGTCCTCTTTGTTTTCTGTTCCCCCACTAAACATATCCAGTTCTTTCCAGTGATTTTCATATGGCACCATATTGAATTCCATCCCCTTGCTAGTTTATCTTCACTGGCTATTCTCCAACTTCTGAATATTCTTTCTAAAATGTGGCACCTAGAAATGAACACAATAAGTCAGGTGGGGTCTGACCAGGACAAAGTCCATTGAGTGCATGATATCCTTAAATCTGGACCCAGTGTTTCCATGAGGATAGGGACTTGAATGTAGGAGAAACATGTAAAACCCAGTGGAATTGCACGTTGGCTATGGGAAGAGGGGAGAGAAAGAACATGAATCATGGAACCAGGGAAAATTTTTCTTGATCAATAAAATAAAAATAAATTTAAAAAAAGAATGTAGGTGAAAGTCATTACCTCCTCCCCACTCCCCATCTATTATAAGTACTTCCTTTAGGTTTATCAAAGCTCAGTTTGCACGGATCATATACTACTATCTAGGGAATGACAAGAATTGAAAAGAACTCACTCTAGCTCAACTAGGACTGAGGAATAGGGGAGTAGAGTCAGGAAAGGAGGGAAAAAAACATCTCGAGTCACTAATAAAAGAGCTGAAAATGTATATATTGGCCCAGAAAGGATCACAAAAGAATAATAGTACTTTTACTCCATGAAATAAGAATGAGAGGGTAACAGTAATAATCCCAAAAGAAGCCAAGGCAGCCATTGTAGCTGCAGAGGCAGAATGAAGTAGCTACTGAGGTTGAGTAATGGAGCAGAAGCAAGGAGAACTCTAGGATCCTGTCAAGTGAACTGAAAGAGGCAGCCCTTAGAATCAGTGAGGCATCACCCATTGGTGGGAGATGGAGTCATAAGAGGTCTTCTAGCCATGACACAAATTTATTTTCTAGAATTTTTTTCTTTTCTCTACCAATGGAGGAGGCTGTGATCAATAATATTCTTTTGTATTATTTGGAAATGGGAACCTGAATATGATTTTACTATTTGATTTTCTTTTGTAATTATTCCTTTGCTATTTTGTCCAAATTAAGTGCTTACATAGTTCTTTGATCTATTGGTACAAAATACATTGGACGGGGACTCAAGTGAATTAATAATTATGTTCACCCCAAATCTCTCTACACTGAACTTAGGGTAACAAATATTTCAAAATTAAGTGGGACTCCTGTTTTAGACTCCTATATTTTTATCAATATAGTCCAGGATCAGAGTAGATATTTTGGCTGCCACATTACCCTTGACACATGAACTTTCATAGTAGCTTGATGTCACATTCACAGAGGGAGAGTTCCCAAATGAAAGTGGCTTAAGAATATGGGTACCATTGAGTGTACCTTTGGACTCCATACCTTTTACTTGCAGACCAACTCTATACCTGATTGACAAGGATCTAGAGCAATGGTCGGCAACCTTTTTGGCTGTGAGAGCCATAAACGCCTTCGGAAGGAGGAGGATTGAGGCGGAAGGCACTGGAATATGGGGTGGGGACTGAAGGGCCCCCTGAGGCACATCCTGGGGCTCTTCCCGGACTGGCAGGTCGGGAGGTGGAGCCAGATATGGCTCAAGAGCCATACGTTGCTGACCCCTGAGAGAAAGTGTTCTAGGGTAGTGGTTTCCCAATCTTTCTAAATATTAACTCTTTTTATGTCAAAAAAATTTTTTTAATCCTTAGCTACTCCATAGGATCTGGGGTGTTTAGAATGACTATTCCTTTTAATAAAAAAAAAGATAACAAAAAGTTACTGTGAATTTAATAACACTTCAAAATTTGTCTGTATTTTTGTTCATTGTGATACCATTCATATGCTTTACTGGTTCTTTGGAAGAAAACAAGCATTTATTTTTTTAAATTTTAAACATTTATTAATATTCAATTTTAATATGGTTACATGATTCATGCTCCTACTTTCCCCTTCACCCCCCCCCCACATTACCCCCACCCATGGCCGATACATATTTCCACTGGTTTTATCATGTGTCCTTGATCAAGACCTATTTCCAAATTGTTGGTAGTTGCATTGGTGTGGTAGTTTCGAGTCCACACCCTCAATCATGTCCACCCCGACCCATGCGTTCAAGCAGTTGTTTTTCTTATATGTTTCCTCTCCTGCAGTCCTTCCTCTGAATGTGCGTAGCGTTCTTTACCAGAATTGTCCTGGATCACTGCATTGCTGCTGGTACAGAAGTCCATTACATTAGATTTTACCACAGTGTATCAGTCTCTGTGTACAATGTTCTGGTTCTGCTCCTTTCATTCTGCATCAGTTCCTCGAGGTCTTTCCAGTTCACCTGGAACTTCTCCAGTTTATTATTCCTTTTAGCACAATAGTATTCCATCACAAGCATATACCACAATTTGTTCAGCCATTCCCCAATTGAAGGGCATACCCTCCTTTTCCAGTTTTTTGCCACCACAAAAGAAAACAAACATTTATAAAGTATCTAATATTTTCTAGCTATTGTGCTAAGTGCTTTACAAATACGATCTCATTTGATCCTCACAACAACCCTGGGTGGGAGATACTATTATTATTATTATTGTCCTTTTTAAAATGAGGGAACTGAGGAAGGCTAAGTGACTCAGAAGTGTTAAACAGTCAATAAGTATTGAAGTTTGGATTTGAACTGAGTTCTTCCCGACTCCAGGTCCAGTGCTCTATTCATTGTACTAGTGTATTCTCACCAATATGGGCACCCCTAGTCTATAGAAGTACATTGGTTTATTTCTATTTCTTATACTGAGGCATGTGGTGAAATGGTTGGTTCTCAGGTGGATTTATGGATCCTTTGTAATGACTCTCTAGGGGTCTATGGCACATGGGTTAGGGAAAACTGTTCCTAACTCAGCAGCTCTCCAGTAGGTGCATAACTTCCCTGCTTTGGTTGTATTTGGAGTCATTGTCAGTGTGTCCCTGCCAACCTAATGGAACATGACATGAGGTTGTGTAGGTGGGTGGTAGAGAAGGTGGAGGCAGGCCAGATAAGTCAGCCGATTTGTGAGTTGTCCTGTTTCTGTAAACACACAGAATGTGTACAGGTTTCCTTTACATCGTTGTGTTTCAAACCCTCAAGTGATAATCTAAGGAGAGAGACAGAGACAGAGAGACAGAAAGACAGAGAGAGAGAGAGAGAGAGAGACAGAGACAGAGAGACAGAGAGACAGAAAGACAGAGAGAGAG